>NC_045641.1:69433523-69694958 GCF_009829145.1 Chiroxiphia lanceolata
AAAATTTTTGACTTGTATTATTGGTACCATCACCCAAAGCCCCCAGAGCCCTTTCTGCAGGGCTGCAGGAAGAGCTGGCAGCCTTACCTTTTCAAGTGCATCGTAGGCCTGCGTTGCTTGCACTTCCTCCTCAGACCCAGGTCGAGTTCTTTTCAGGATATTCTGTGTGAGAAAAGACGCTTTTCATAATTCACACAGGGAAAGCTGGGCCTAAGTATCAGTGAAGTGTAGGAGAAATAAGGGAACACCAAGATACCAGTCTCAAGGGAAACTAAAGCAGAAGTAGGTTATGACATGTGGAGTTAACAAAGCCAAAAATTTGAGATGCAGAATGTCACTGGTAAGTGACATTGAACAGGATATTCCTGAAAAACTAAACTGTATTAACTATCACACAGAAGTTACATGGCATAGGAAGCAAGCACTAACTCAAGCACAAATGGTTTTATGCACAGAATTGTCCCTTTCTCTTGTTAAAAAGAGGCTCAAATACACAGAAAAAAGAATTTCATAGAAAGAGCTCAAAATTAATTTATTAGGGACTTGCTGATTCCCTGTCTGGAAGGCTCCTACTAGTCAGCATGGCAGGCAAAGAGGGGAGACAGCTGCCTTCCAGAGGGCAGCCAAGGAGCCCTCATTTTATTTTTCTAGCAGAAAGCCAAAAAAGCTCAATAAAATGTAAATCAACATGTTCTGAGAAGACTCCATACATTATTTATTGGAGTTCAAATAAAGTAGTGTTGCAACACAGTCCTAAACAATATACAAACTGCACTGCTTCATGCAGGCATACCCAGTATATCCACATATCCAGCTCATGGTGCTGGCCTAGTGCACAACAGGCACTTGTACCATGACACATGGGTTTGCTTTTGCAAAGGCATATTCACAAAGCACACAACAGAATGGCTTTAGAGCATCTTGCCAAACTTGGCACAGATGCAACATGAAGGGCAGTGTGCAGTGTTTCCACCCGGTGCTTGGAGCCACCTCGTGTTTATGTGACTTTCAGACTTGACAAAGGATCAGCTTAGAAACATAGAATCATTAAGGGTGGAAAAGACCTCCAGGACTGAGTCCAACCTTTGACCTTCTCAACTAGACCAGAGCACTGAGTCGTTTCTTGGACACCTCCAGGGACGGTGACTCCACCACCTCCCTGAGCAGCCCCTTCCAATGCCTGACCACCCTTTCAGTGAAGAAATTCCTCCTGATGTCCAACCTGAACCTCCCCTGGCGAGGCTGTTTCCTCTCATCCTGTCACTTGTTACCTGGGAGAAGAGCCCGACCCCCACCTGGCTACAACCTCCTCCAGATAGTTGTAGAGAGTGAGAAGGTCCCCCCTGAGCCTCCTTTTCTCCGGGCTGAGCCTCCCCAGCTCCCTCAGCTGCTCCTGGACATAGCTTGAGGGAAACTTGGTGGAAACCTGAGGGAAAGCAGAGAATCCCCACAGTTACCTGTAGGAGGAGCTTGAGTCGAGTGATGCGCTGGAAAGGGAGGATGAGGAAGGATTTAAGTGAGAGGCGCTGACATACTGGATCACTTTCCAGTCTCTCCAGGACTTGCTGGAACCCTGCATTTCCATTTCTGTGGGAGTGGTAAAGAAAAAAGACATCCAGGCATCAGAGTAAATAAATAACCTCCTTAGTATCAGATTTCAGTGAATGTTGGAGAACTCCCAACAGTCAGGGTTTGTTCCTGGGGCAAGAGATGTCAAGAGACTGCACCACTCTGATGAAGAGCAAGTGTGGGTTTGTAAAAGCTACAGGATGGCAGTACAGCTGTTACTATATCTTTCCTCCTTCTGTCACAGCCCTCTTGAATAAAAGGCAGAAGTGACATCTACATTTCAATTCCTTCTATTAGTACTACACCTTTCACGGAGACAGCGGTGGTTTGTATTCTTTCCTTACACTGAGTGATTCAGCTTCAGGGGCTGTGTTCAGGGTCTGGAAACAGCTGCTTCCCATTCCTTGTTACTCTTGAGGGCAGCTGCCTTCCTCCCTTAACATCTCTCTTACATTCCTAGACACAGCCACTGCCTTCCAGTTGTCCATGTTGGGCAATAGCAGTTAAATGACTAAAGGTATTAGAGTGGTACCAGCCTCCTGAACAGCCAAGCCCATATCCTTGAAGAGCTGGGGAAAAAGGTTGTAGGTCCAGTAGTCGTTGTCCTGCACAATATCCTGGAGGTCCTTTATATGTGGAACCGAGCCTTCCCTGAAGGGAATCAATTGTGAGACTAGATCTCTCCCAGGCAGCAGCACCCAGAGACCGTGCCTGAATAGGCTGTTGGGAACACTGCCTTCTCCTGGAATCACTGTAGCTTCACTGGAATTGGGTGGTTATGAAGAGAAGCAGTGCAGAAGTGGCAAGGAAACCTTACCCAGGACCAGGCCCATGCCTGATTAATGACTGGCTGTGCCACTCACTGGGTACACAAGAGGAGGGTGGGAGATGTTCCACTCCATCACCTAAAGCAAGAGAGCCTGATGGTATTCTCTGGCCCCAGGATTTTCAATCCATTTTAAAGACCCCTGGATACCTGGCTTAAGTTTACTGACAGCAGCCATGGTCTTTTAGTTAAAGAATCACAGAGTGGTTGAGGTTGGAAATTTCACATGAAATTATCACTTTCTGGTTCTTAACAGTCTGGAAACCACAGACTGAAAACCATTACCCGGGACAGTCATTTTTGCTCTCTTCAGCAGAGGGCAGACGGAGAACAGCCTGCAGCTGGATCACATATTAATCTTTTCCTCTCCAATGCGATGGGAGAAGAGCCTGCAGCAGCTCTGTCCTGCTATCCCAAATGCCACCGAAGGGAAGAAGGTCCCTCCCTGTCCTTCTGGGGGTGTGGTGAGAGCAGCCTGTAGTCAATAGCCAGTACCTGCAGTGTTCCCCATCTTTGGAAAGAGTGAATATTTAAGGAAGTAAGAGGGGAGAAGAGTGCAACAGAAGAGAAAACTTACAGTAACCGCTGGAAGGTTTGCTCCTGGTATGTCTGGTTTGTTACGTATGGAAGATACACCCTGCGGAAGTCCGGGGCATGTTTCAGAGCCACGTCGCACACATGGAAGGTAAACATGTCCTCCTCAAACTTCTCCTCCAAGTCAAAGAGGAAACTGCAGCACATGGATGTGGTGGCAAGAAAGGAGAGGGAAAACATCAGTGTCATTGAAGTAAAGCAGGAATGGCCTCAGTCCTCCAAAACCCTGGCAGCCCATAGGTAAGCACAAGATAGCTTTGTACTTCTAGAGAGCATAATGTCTGTAGACAATGACTATTTAGGGCTCGGAGTCAGCAAGGAAAAAGCAGAGGCAAAAGCCCTCTATTCTTGAGAGCTCATTCTTCTAACACGTTGTCAGCAACCAACTGAAAATTAAGAATAATCACCAGAATAATCCCACTGGTAGAATGTAAAAAGGTAGCAGCAACCCTTACTAGCTTAGTGATATGCCAAGCCAAGCCTTGCAGGAGGAAAAGCAGAACAGAATCCTACAACATACAGGATTCCTTGCATGTGGGGTCATGTCCACATTTTCATGACTTATGCTCAATTGATTCACATTAGTTTCTGTCAAGTGATGGCTGTAACTCAGATCTCCCCCCTCTTTTTTTTTTTTTTTTTTTTTTGGTCAGGGCTCATGCAGCTGCCTCTTTGTCTTGTATTTGGCAGGAGCTGGTTTGGTATGGGGTCTGCTTAGTCAAGTTTAATTACAGCTGAAGCCAATGGCACGTGGGTACCATTTTGAACATCTCTGTGCACCACTGAGCCACAATATCTGGGACTCAACACCAGGATTTACATCACCCAAAAGGCAACTGTTCCTTTCAAGGCAGTGCTGTTACATCATCACAAAGTGCCATGTGTGTGTATCTGCCCTGAAGGTCAGTGAACACGGAGGGGAGGAGTGAGAAATGTTACTGATGGAAATGCTGGGAAGTATCCCGTGCCTGTTAGTCCTGGAAGCAAAGGCCCACATCTCACCTGGCACTGACGTCGCGCACATCGGAAAGGCGGGAGAAAAGCCACTGGCGCTCCTGGTTGGTGAGCATGGCCTGGAGCTCTGCTGATCGCTGGAAGTGATCCACTGCCACATTCAAACTGCGCAGGTAGGAAGCCTCAGATATTATCAACTCAAACTTGGCCTTGGGAGATAAGGGAGGACAGCATCAGTAGACTGCACAAGCCTGTGAGGAATCTTACAGGGAGGAGACTGAAGAAAACCTTCCAGCACGTGATTACAGAAGAGAGGCTTTAGAAATGAAAGGCAAGTGTGCCGCTACATATAGTCCTTCTTTATAGTCCTTCTTTACAAAACAGACTTGTGGCATGACTTAAAAAGAAAAACTTGCTCTCGTTTTATCTTCCCTTAATACCACTTCCACAAGGTTCCCTATTTTACATGCTCCCAGATGCTCTCCAGCATCTGTACCATCCATGTTTTTCTCCATCATATCTCCCATGCTGTTGTTTTCACCTCTTTCTGTGAGTCCTCCCATCCACTGCTCAGTTCCTCTTATTTTCCTTACCCAGTTTCTCTACACCATTTTGTTGAACCCACACATCTTCCTATTCCCTCTCAGCCCTGCAGCTCACACAGGTCAATTTTGTAAGCTAACACTCTACCAAAGAAAATACAATTTACTGTAGGTTTATTAACATCTCTCAAGAGTTTATGTGTGGGAGAATGCTGCAAGTCTACTTTGATATGCTCTTTTGCATTGAACATGCTCAGAACTCTTTATCTTGTTCCCATTTCCCCATGTCTGTTTCCCTGAAGTTACTGATACGGTCCAGAGTCTGCCCTTCAGTGCTGCTTTCTCTACAGTTTAGCACTTCACACATACTGGTAGCACAGCCCCATGGTGCTTGTAGAGGTGACCTCTGCATTCAACCACCTCATTCCCACATCACGGTTTTTGCTCTCTGCTTTATCCCCCCTTCGGGAGACTCTTTCTGGACTACAGACCATCCATTTATCTTGTTACATCTGTCCCTTACCTCTTGCAGCCTCTGCTCCTCACGGGACATATTGAGCAGCATTCTGCTGCCCCGGATCATGGGGATGTCCTGCCAGAGGGATGCATTGGATGAGACTGACAGACGTTGCAAGTACGAGTCCGGGGGAGACAGCACTTTCCTCCGTAGCCTTGGGGAGCTTGGGAAACTCGACTCTATATCCTCTGGATAATCCACTCTCTTCTGGCTTTGAATGGCCTTGTTCAGAACCACATCACTGTACTCCTGATACAGCAATCTTGCTGTGAAGACAGACACATACAGTTATCCTTTCTGTAGCAGCTACTCGCCCTCTGCTTCAACCTGGAGGAAACTCTGTTCTGTCTCAGATTGGAGCAGCCAAATTCAAGGGAACACATTTTGCTGTAAGCAAAGCTCACCAGCTGCCCCAGTGTACTGCAGGACTCTGAGTTCACTGACTCCAGTAAGTTTTCCCTGCTACCATATGGCAGGAGTCCCTCTCCTTTGTGCTCACTGCAAGGGTGAGAGATGATGCAGGAGAGGGGTGGCAGAAGGTACTTACAGGAGTTGATCAGCTTGGAGTGCCGGCGTTTGAAGTTCTCTGTTGTGTCTGCAGGTTTCTTCTCTCTGTTAGGGAATAAGGATTTCAAAACAAAGAGTGAATGAAGAGCACCATACCAGAGATGGCTTATCCAAACCTTAGAAACTGGTCTGTCACAACAAGAACCTCTGTCTTTCCAACAAGCTCAAGTTCCACATGCTCTACTTAACAAAGGGCAAAGTTTGGCTTGATGGAACCACTGGCCTAAAGGCACAGAAATACTTCTGCTGCAGTGGGGTCCTCTTCAAGAGGGGAGACTGAAGCACAGGCCTAAGGCATTTATTTACGGTTTTCTTCTCCTTATCATCAGCTTTGGTAACTCAGAAACAATGGAGTGTGTCAGGTGTCTGTGCTGCACAGAGATGGGGGTAAATTGTAAGGGGCCTTTGAGAGACTTACCGCAATATAACTGTTTCTGAGCTGACTGGTGGCTCCCTGTGTGCCTTGTGAACTTCTTCCTCTGAAGGAACAGAAGAAACTTCTGTATATAAGACAATTAGAAAGTAAACACATAAGTCCATTTTTAGAGTGAAGCTACAATCCAAATGATACACAGACACCACTTACCTGTACCCCACCTAAGTGTCAGTCTGGAGCTGGAGTACAGGTGCCCTCATGACATTTATTTCTGGGTCAGAAGCATTCTAGTTTTAATAATCCTTGCCACTGCTTACACTTTACATCTGTGAGCCACATCTATTTCTCATACAAAGACAAAGGCTGACACTTTAGGCTGTGACAGTAACCCTGAGAGCTTCTCTCTCCAGTTGTCTGAGCAAAGACACTGCCTGTAGGCCCTATTTGGTGCAGTCTTTACCTTTTCAGCTACTTGCAGGAGATCAATGGACCCAAAGTCACTAAGCAGGTCTGAAGGTCTCAAGACTTTCTTTTGTAGATGTTGAGCCCCAAAAACTCTCAGTGACTCTGCGGCAGAAATGCTGAATGTCTAACAAAATCACTCCTGTGAAGAGTCTTAAAAGGGATATGGCCTGACAATGAATGTTGTAATCCAGTTCTCACATTTATATGTGGGCATTCAAAGCTGCTGTTGGAGTCATCTCTTTATGTCAAATGCAGAAAGTATGGCTTTTTCTTTTGGTTTGTGAGAGATTTAATCAAATAAGGTGTGGAGAAATTTTAAATATAAATTCATTGGAAGCAGAAGGGGGAAGAAAGCCCAAAGACTAGGCTGCAGGTATGGGCTGGAGGAAAGACAGTACCGTTGCCTTGAATGTTTTAAAATTCAGAACCAAGAATTTACAAGTCAAACACACGAACAAGTTTGATTCAAGTTCTGCCAAACCTTTTATACCCCTCCACACTCCCCTCCTTTTCCTCTGTGCCAAAAATCCAGCATGTTAAGGAGCTTGAAAAATAAACTAAGCAAGAGTTGAAAAGAAGCAACTATGTTTAAAGCTCATGTCAGATATAATAATAAAGAACAGACATGCATCCTGATAGAAGGTACTGTTTAAATGAGCTGCACGAGAGAAGATGCATATTTTCCACTTGTGACATCAGTGATTGAATTCTATGCAAGCTGGGACCTTGGGTTTGACAAATTTGCTTTCTTATCTGTAACCTCAAATCCTGCGTTCACAGTAAAATCATGTTTTTTAGAAGGTCAGATTGGAACCTAAAAGTGTCAGTAGCAAAATAAAGGGAGGCAGCAAATAAACAAGTGATAACAGATATGGGCTGCTGAGGGTGTGTGCATGACTCTTCCCTACTGCTTGGAAAGGGGCTGCTACAGGGAGAGGAGAGCTGGGAAGGGGGAGCTCGAGGCGGGACAGAACGGGCTGCACAGAATGAGGAATATGACCAGAAAGGCACAAGAGCAACACTAAGCTCTCAGCGCTCGTGCCTCTCTGTCAGACTGCCTGTTTAATTTAATCCTATGCTTCTGGGAACTGCAATGAGTTGGGGCAGTGGCAGGGAAGAGAAAGGGAAGAGAGGACTCACCCTGCAAGATGTCTGGTGGTACTGACATCCTCTTCAGGCCCTGGCGGTGCCAGTCCTTGCTTTTCACTCGGCGTCTAATCGGGTTCTCTTGGTTGGCTGCTGGCTCCTGTGCAACCACCCCCATCTTCTTCTTGTCTGGCCAACTTGATGATTTTTCCAAGGGTGCATGTTTGGCCACTTCTTCCTTTGGCTGATGTTCCCCTCCTTCCAGCCTTTGCTTGACCCTCCTCTCACGTTCTGTTTTCTCTGTGACTGCCCGTGGAGCCTGGACGTGCTTTGTGTCCACACCGAAGATGCCTGAGGGTTGCTCCCATGGCAGCTCCTCTTCCTGGCAGGTCGTTCTGGTGGTTGGTGGTGATGGAGGGCTAAGCTGGAGAAAGTGGATTGGGTTGGTGAATGCAAGCATTGGAAGGAGCTGTGCAGAGTCTCTGCTCTTGGAGTCTGTGGATGCTAACAAGCCTTCCAACGAGGGCCAATTAGGGTGGTCAGGTGAGGATTTTTCACTTTCTATATCCATGTGCTGGTCTGCTGGTTCAGGGCTGGTGTCAGAGCAGCCAACCAGCATTTCACTTCCAACAGCAGAAAAGCTTTTGGCCAACAAACTGACCCCTGAGTCATCGGAAGTCTCTGTATCGTGGGTACTTGAGTCGCTGAGATCCCACTCCCCAGTTACTGGAACAAGGCCATCCTTCTCTGCTAGACTTTCTCCATCAGAAGCAGAGGCCACAGAGTTGGAATGGGACCCAGAGGCAGCAGTCTGGAGAGGATGGCTTATGGCAGGGTGAATGGCTCCTAACCTATTATGGTCCATAGCACAGTTGAGGTGTGGCCTGGAATATGGTCCAGGAGCCAGTGGCTGGGAACGTTCGGGGGCTGAAGGTGGGACAAGGTGATTTGCATTAAGTGCAGGGGCCTGAGCTTGAGTGGGCCTTTGGACATGGGAAAGAGGCTGAGGAAGCTGTTTGGCATCAGGCTCAGATACCAGAGGTAGGCTTGAGTGGGACGCAGGGGACAGAGGTTGTTCTTCCTGGTTCACAGCAAGGACTGTATCTTCTTCAGAGGGCCAAGTTAGGGTGCTCAGGACACTGGAAATTCTGGATCCAAGCTCCTTTTGGTCTAAACTGCAGTCAGGCTGATCAAACAAAGGCATTTGTTGTGCTTTATGATCCACATTTGCTCCTGTTTCTTTTCCCTGCATAATGGCACTTTTTTCAGGGGAGTTCTGCTGAATTGTCTCTGAGTGGTTCGGAGGAGTGGAAGTCCTTTCCGGTGTTTGGGATGGTTCCAAAGGCCCTGCAATGCTAACCACAGACCTCCTATCCCCAGGAAGGCTCTCTTCTAAAGGAAGAGAGCTCGTGTATATTACAGAGGAAGAAGATGGGCCACTAAGGTCTTCATGAAAGCCTTCCTTGGAAGTAAGGATTTCATGGAAAGCCTTGGCCTCCCCTGGATCTGTACTCAGAGCAGCAGTTTGCCCTGGTGTTGGGTCCCACACTTGTGTGGGAGCAGCCTGGTTGGGTGACTTCCCTGCAGAGTCTGGCAGCTCGTTTTGGCTGGTGCCAGGACAGTCCTGGGGGGTCACAGAGGCTGCTCTGGCACCCTCCTTCTGTGGGCCAGACGCTGAAACCACTGACGTGAGCTCTGAGGGCAAAGCTGGAATGAAGTCCGGAAGCTCAGCTTTTCCTGTAGTGGGGTGAGAATCTCTGGGATCAGATGGCTCCAAGTTATTAGTACCAGAGGAAGGGTGTGCTGGAACAGAAGCCTCTGAGTTCTCTGCACCAGAAGGTGCTGCCACTCCTCCATGGAGAGGTGCCTCTCTTTTATCAAACCTCTGGACAGCTTTTCCATGCCCATCACCGTGCTCGTTCTCCCTGCCCAGTCTTATCTTATCATCCCAGTGAGCTTCTCCAAGATCCTGACCACCAATGGAAAAGCGGCCAGAGTCTTCTAGGTCTTCCGACTGGTCAGAGACACGGCACGTGTGTGGAGCTTCACCCCCTGGGTTCAGGTTATTTGAAGACAGAGAGCTGACAGCAGGTGCCTGACATCCAGAACCTGCTTCTGTGACACGAGCTTTCAGCAGCACATCTTCACCAGGATCCACAGAAACAGGTTCCCCAGGAGGAAATTCTGATCCCCTTTGCTCAGCTAAGGAAACATTCTCCAAACCACACATATCCACCTTATACCTGGGAACAGAAGATATCTCTGACTCAAAAGCTGATGATAGAGCCTCTAGTTTGAGCTCTTCCTCCACTCTGAGCTCTTCCCTCTGCAGTTGTTCCTGTCCATTTTGTTGCTTGTTTTTCTGCTCTTTGGGCTCCGAAGATTTTCCTTCTTCTGGCAGATTCTGCTCTTTGCACTCTTTCTTCTCCTCTTCCTGCTGAAGTTCAGATGCTGCCTCCTCCTCTGCTGGCTCCTTATGCTGTGAAGCACTCACTTCCTCACTCCTTTTAGCAGTACTCTTTACTTTGAAGGCTCTCTCTGCTGAAGGGGCAGGTCTCCCCTCTGTTTTTCCATGATCATCTTCTAGATGAAGGCATTTGGAAGTAGGTGAGTTTTCTTTAGGAACCATTACTGTTCCCTGGTCTTTGACCATGCTGGCATTCCTTGTTTCACCAGTTGTGTTTCCTTCTGCTTGTAGTGAACTTACTTGGCTGTCACATGTTAAGGTGGAAGACAACTGATGGGAAGAGAAAGACTCTGTATTCTCTTCCGAACCCTGGGGTGCTCTTAGGCTTTCCTTACCATCTTCAGAAGTGTAAGGTTTAGCTGTGTCTCCTACTGCTTCCTCTGATGCAGGCTGTTCGTCAGGTGCTGGTGCCACCTTTTTGCTGCTTTGCTTCTGCTCTGCAGCACCATCAACTTCCTGCAGAGAATCCTTGGAGATGTTATCCAGAAACGGTTTGGCCTTATAATGTCCCTCTGAAACAGTTTTACACACCAAAAAGCACTTAGGTGTCTCTCTCTGAGAGGAAATGGCATCAGCCAAAGAAGATTTTGGTTGCTGGGCTTGAGGGTCTGAGCCAGGAAAAGCCAGTTCTGCCTGGCATTGAGAAAACTCAGTGCTGAGGTTCACAGCCTGCAGGATGGGGCTGCCAGGGGCCAGCTCATCCTGAACCGTGCTGTGAGAGGAAAAGTCCTGGATGCTTTCCAGGTCAGCTACCTCTAATTGCTTATGTTTCAGAGAATAATCTAGTCCACCCTCCTCTAAAGGCATTTCTCCTTCCCATTCTGAGAGTCCTTTTTCAGGCTCTGCATCCCCCTGCTCTTGTTCCAGTCCTGCTGGCACTTCTTGCATAGGGTTAGAGGGTCTGCCCAGCATCTCTGCTGCTTTCCCTGGAGCAGAAAGGCAGTCCTCAGGAGTGCTGAGCTCTGCTCCCTGTGCAGAGCTCGACGGGCTGGTGCTCATTTCAGTTGGTGTGTGAGTGGCATGGTGCTCTCCTCCAACTGCTGTAGAATCCCAAGCTTCCCCAGGGGTGCTGCTGGCTCCTGGGGGAGTGGTGCCTCCCTCGCTTGTTTCTTCAAACTCCATCAGTGACACATCCTGCTAAACAGAAATGCATTTTTCTGTTACTACAACAGAATGATACAATCAGTCTAATTCACTGGTTCTAGTGCAGCTGAGAAAAAAACCAAAACCCAACCCGCATACCTAGTGGGTGATAAGAGCTGGGAAACAAATACAAAGACTGAGAGTAGGCAAGCACCTGAGGTAAGCTTGCAGTATGAGTAACACCAAAATAAAACCATATTTTGGTTATAAAACCATAAAAATACCTCCGGTGTCTTTTTAGTTTTACGTGCAACTCCAGGAAGTGACGTGGGTCAGAGAGAAGAGATGCTGATCTCTGCCATGGCTGCAGTGCAACTTATGAAAGGTGAGTTATCTCAGACTCAAAAGGGGATACAAGAAGGCATTCAGAGAACAAGAAAATTATCAAAAATCTCCACTAAGTTTTGTGGGGCCTCTTCTAGTTGAGTCTTAAAAATCTCTCTGATTTCAACAGGGAAAGGCCTGTTCTTTGGAGCTGATGCCTCTCTACAGATCTCTGTGTATGTCTGTGCAACACAAGACATTATTGCAAATCATCACAGAAACTGATTAACAAGACATAGGAATGTAACAATTTGATTAACAAATAACTAGGACATGACACAAGACACAAGATATTTGAAGGCTGTAAACCACATGGGTTGAGAGGAGTAACTCTGGTATGTGTGGACATATCTGCAGACCACAAAGAGAAACTACGTCATCATTTATGGAGGGGGGGGGGAAATGCCATCTCAGGACTGCTGGACAGTTTCCCAAAGGATACAGTGGAATTTCCCATCCAGTACTGCATTTGAAGTTCAGACATGACAAAGCACTAGGGAATGTACATTTGGGATATGTCTGTGAAAAGAACGGAAGAATCTGATTCACCACTTTTATCTTTCTGCCTTCTACCTATGCCATGACCCACAATCCCTACCTGAAAAAACATGAGAAAGAGACAAACCCTCATGGGGGTTTCCCTTTTCTTCTACCTTTGGGACATATTCTCTAGTGTTCCACCCTGTCTTCTCTATTCTCTATCCTCTGCTTATCAGAAATGGCCTATGGAGTGCTGCTTTGGGCTGCCTCCCATACACTGGGTCCCCTTGCACACATACCAGAGCTTGCAATTTAGCCCTGAAGGATCTGCTGCAATGTGCACCCACAGCCAGACTTCCCCCTGAATAAAGCTTCAGTGTTCTCCTCCTTCACCCTATCTTAGAGGTGTTGAAGTGTCCAGACACAAATCCATAGTTCTGCATCTTTTGGTCAGAGAAACCATTCCACATTTCTTCAGGTAAAAGCCTGACAGCTGTTTAGTGACCAAAAAAAAGCCCCAACGCCTGGCTCTGCCATTCAAAAAGCTCAGGCAAAAAAGAGGTTCTCATTCTTCCTCAAAACAGACAACCAAATCTGTATACTTTCTCACTCTCTGGCATTCCTAATGTCCATAAGTTTTAGACTAACATTTTTGTCCAGAGTTTCACCTGCTGTTGTGGAGGGAGGGGGAATGTGTAACAATTTTAACTTGGGAGACTCAGAGATAAAGGAAATTCTCTGCATTGAAAGAGAAATCTTTGAGATCAACGGTGATTTCCTTGTGCTAGAGTGGCTCTGTAGTCACAAGTAACAACCTCTGATCCCACACAGAAAGTAAAAGCAGTAAGGGCATAATTACATCTGAACTAATTGTCCCAGTTAGCTCCATGGCCAGGGCACGCCTGGCTTGAAAGCTGGTTTAGCTTCTATTTTCCCTTACGTCAAGTGAAACAAAACATCTGCTCTGAAAGCAATGAGCACGTGCTCTGGAGACAGAACTGAAGCATTAGATACACCTTAATCACAGAGACTGTCATCACAGAATCATAAAATGGCTTGGATTGGAAGGGATGTTAAGGATGATCGCTCTCCAACCCCCCTGCCATGGGCAGGGACACCTTCCACTAGACCACGTTGCTCAGAGCCCTATCCAACCTGGCCTTGGACACTTCCAGGGATGGGGCAGCCCCAGCTTCTCTGGGCAACCTGTTCCAGGGCCTCCCCACTCTCACAGGGAAGAATTTCTTCATAATAGCTAATCTAAATCTCTCCCTTTTTGGTTTAAAACCACTCCCCCTTGTCCTATCACTACTGACCCTGTAAACAGTCACTCTCGTTTGTTTTTGCAAGCCCCCTCAGGTACTGGAATGGGCTCTAAGGTCTCACCCAGAGCCTTCTCTTCTCCAGACTGAACAACCCCAACGCTTTAAAAAAAAAAAAAAATTAGGAAAAAATTGAGTTAATTCATCAGCTTTGTTCCTGCGTGTTTTTTCTCATGTAATCTTTTTGTTTATATTGAAAATACAGTCCTTCTTGCAAAACCAGGCCAAAACTGGGATGTTTCCGCAATTTGGATTTTCCCCTTCCAAGTGGTAAGTAGTTGTAAATAGTTATAATTTCAGCAAACAGTATATTTCAAAGACATATGTCCATTCAGGAAGTTCCCACAGGGCTTCCACCACATCTTACTGCTGTCAGCTGGTACTGAACTACTTGGGTGCTGCTAAACAGTCTTTTGAAACCTGTGGGAAGCTGTAGGACAGTCAGGAAGAATCTCCAGCACAGATACAAGAGGGTTTGGCAGAGCACAGATAGCAGCAGGGTCATAAACTTGTGAACAACCACCTTGTCCAAGGCAGGATCAATTTTAACGTCCCCAACAGGTACAATTAAATGTACCCCCCTCCCTTAACAAAGGTTTCACGATGGCATCAGATCACTCTTGTGCTCCAATGCTCTCAGCATTCCTGGCTACCTCACCTGAGTCTCCCCTGCTACACAACCAGAAAAGTACTACTTGTCACGCCTAACAGAGACAGTTTCCAAAAACGGATTCCCCAGGAGCAGGGAGACTGTTTAGGGTTCAGGTAGTCTTGGACACAAGCTGATGGCTAAGGAAGGTCTACTACTACTAAAGACAGGATGGCTCATAAAGGCCTGAATAGTAAGACCCTCAAACTCAAGCCCATACTCTGTGAGGGGCAGAAGTCGTCTTGCTCGCTCTGCTGATG
Source organism: Chiroxiphia lanceolata (assembly GCF_009829145.1). Classification (NCBI taxonomy): domain Eukaryota; kingdom Metazoa; phylum Chordata; class Aves; order Passeriformes; family Pipridae; genus Chiroxiphia; species Chiroxiphia lanceolata. The sequence continues at coordinate 69,447,665 of NC_045641.1, forward strand.
TACACAACACTGAATATCCTCTTATGAAGCTTAAAAGCCCACTTTCCACTTCCATGGCTCTGTTGCAAGGGATTTGGACAGGTGAAAGGACAAGTTTAAAGCTGCATTTGGAGCAGTTCCATGATAATACTGGGAGACAGGGTAGAGGGAGGTGCACAGCACATCAACACTGGAAGCTGCCAAGTGAGATTTGTCTCATCATATTACTGCCAGGTGTTTTGCACACCTCAGGGAGAGCAAGAGAGAAGCTTTGGGAAGTGAAGCAAGAGAAGGAGCAGGCAAACGTTCTGCAGAGACAGTGGGGGAGGAATTAAGCATCTAGTCAGGGAAACAGTTAAGCTCCTGCTTGAAGGCTGGGTGCACCATAGCGCAAGACACAGATGTCTGGATTAAGGATTTCATGGAGATGGAAGAGGAAATAATAAAACAAGACTGACAGCACCTGCAGTCTATATACAAGAGCCCAGTAATTACCAGAAGAGAATGCCTACGGAGCTCTGCCATGTTATGCTCCTACTGCAGTCAGCTCTATCAGAGGAGGGCCCAGGAAACCCCAGAGAGCTCAAGGAGCCACAGTAAACCTTCAATCAGTATTTTCAGTAGGGCCAATGACAGACAAGCATACATGAACCTATCTAGCAACTGCCAGCTTCTACACGAGCTCTCACAGATACTTCACTGTTTCCACTTTTGGGACTTTCTGATCTTTCACAGCTCTTTTTGGATGACATGTTGAGCTTGCCATCATTCCCTCATGTGCTCTGTTTGTGAAATGAGGTGATCTGATGTGCCCTGTTGAGATAAAGTGTCCCAAGAGGGCCTGGAAACCCCGGACTTCAGCTCACAGGCATCTAACCTGTGAGTGACTCTGGGTGCACAAACCCACTGCAAGCTGGAATGACAGGAGAGCGCAGCTGGCCACATGCCAGCATGAAAACAAAGGGGCAATGCTTGGCCCTACTGCAGTCAGAAGCACAAAATTTGAGAGGGGAAGGGTGCAGAGAGTGGCCAGGTAAGCAGAACAGAAGTGAAAGCAGGAGTGAACAAAGCAATTCCTGCGATGATGCACACATCAATCCACGGCTTTCCCAGATTACAAAAGGTACCATGAATGTTGTACTTCCTTCCAGTGTGGGTTAATTCACCTGGACGGAGATGACAAACACTTCTGGTTTTAAATAGAAAGTACCTCACCTTCCCTCCCCCCTTCTCCAACAAACAAGAAAGGAGCAATAACAAGTGCTATCATGCACAGACAAGCCCTGCAACCAGCCAGGAAACAAGGCTGCACACAAGTGGAGCCCTGAGATCCTCCTCCTCCAAAACCGGGGAGGGCCGTAGCTTTCCCTCTGCCACCCTCGGCCTCCTCACGTGGTGCTGGGAGCCGCCCGGCCGCCCTCTGCCCCCACTCCCCATCCTGCTCCCCTGCCGCAGGCACCAGGGCAGCCCACACGCCCAGGCTGCTGCAAACACACTCCCAGCACAGAAAATCCTGCCCTGTGACGCCAGGATGGAACTGCTCCAGCAGCCAGGGATGCTCTGCATCCGCTGGGCAGCTGCTCAGTCCATCCCAAGCTCTTCTCCATGGATCTCCTTCATTGCCTCAAGGCAGCAGTGAGCTTCTGTCCATGAGAAGGCCATTCACAACAACCTCTGGGCAGCGTGGGCAAGGACACTGATATTAAAACAAAGGCTTTCCCAAGTAGTCCATCGTTTGGGCATATCCTTGCTGGCACAGCCACAGCTTGCTGTGGAAATGCCAATGCCAGCTTTAAGTACTGCAGCTGAGGTGGGAAAGAGCTCCATGTTGGCTCTAACACCCACCCAAAGCGCAAAAAGGCTGCCCTGAGCCTCTTCTTGCTGTTTCAGCTTAGCTTAACCATCTCCTTCATGCCGTTCATGTACACTTTAAAAGGAGTTGAAAGAGGGGAGATAGTAGGAACAAATTTTTTACTGTGAGGATGGTGAGGCATAGGAACAGGCTGCCGGGGGAGGCTGTGGATGACCCATTCCTGGAAGTGCTCAAGGCCAGGTTGGATGAGGCTCTGAGCAACCTGGTCTAGTGGGAGGTGACCCTACCCATGGCAGGGGGATTGGAACTAGGTGATACTTTAAGGTCCCTTCCAACCACTTAACATTCTATGATTCTATGAGTTGGATCACTGGGGAGCAACTCAGAGCCAGCCTGTCTCCTACAAAATCCAGAGCTCAGTGTGAGGAGAGCACCCTCTCTGCCAGGAGGCCATGCATTATTTCAGTTTGGTGAGGAACCCAGAAAAGGGGTCGGTGCAACTGCGCTGAGACAAAACTTGCCACCAGCCTGAATTTTTATTTTGACACAGCTACTCTGGCCATGTTTGGGCCAGGTTTCTCAGCTGGATGTTTCCTCCATATGAAAGATGCCCTCTGCAAAGGAACAGTCCCCAGTCTTCACGCACCACCCTGGGCTGCTCTATCACTGTACAACCCATCGAGGGAGGTGAAGGAGTGGGGTCAAAACTCTTGAGCTCAGGAAGAGATTACACAGGGCACTGGAGATAAGAATGAAGGAGGGAAATAATGTTACATGGAGTCAGCTTTGGACTGCAGAAGGACTCTGGAGAGCAGAAGGAGCTTGCTAAAGGAAAGGATGTATAGAGTAAGAAAGGCGATCTAAAAGGCATGTGCCCAAATAATGTAGAGTCTTCTACTGTAGAACCAGGAGCTGCCTCAAGTGTCTTACACAAAAAAGAACAAAACAAACCTGCCAATAGCACCCAGTCTCCTGGAAAATGCATCTGAGCTGCTACTGAAGCTTGAGGAAAGCAAATGAGACCTCCTGGTCACATCAGTGCAGTTTGCCCAAGTTTTAACACACCCAGCAGCATCTCACCAGCTTTCACTCAAGATACACTGAGCCTATTAACTATCTAATGACTCACTAATTGGGGGAAAAAAAACTAAGGATAACTTTTCTACATTTAAGTAAATTATAATATTTAATGCTAGCCAAAAAAAAAGTCAAAGAAACTCATTTTGGGTAGAACAAAATTTCACCTTGGAAATTGCTACTGAACATTTGGCAAACAGCAAGTGAAGAACGTGGCTTGGATTGCACATTGCACTTCCCAGAGATGCAATAAAAGTGACTCATTCTTAAGATAAAATGGGGTGACCTGTATAGCAAAAAACCCAGTTCACTCTAAGCAGAGCTTAAGTTTGTATTCATAGAAGTAATAAGTGAGTCTTGATATTCTGCAGTAGTCTTCTAGATATTCTGCAGACTTTCTAGTATGATAGTAAACAAGAACAGTGTACGGTTCTCACTGCTTGAGCTTGGTAGAAAGGCTATTGGCACCACTAGGTGGATAGCACAATTCCCACAGGGAAAGCAATGTACTGAGTCACTGCAAGTTGCTCCGTGCCGGTCTCTCTACAAACCCTGGGGATGGAGAGACAACTGACAGAAACATCTGGGGCACAAAAGGACTTCCCAAATAACTTTCCTACTTTTTTATGCAGTTGTGGGTGCCAGCAACATGCTGTACACATTCCTAGATGGCATGTTTGCTACAAAGTCGAGGAGTTCCCAGTTCCTCTGTGAGCAGAATGATTCAGGACCTGCATGAGAGAGACTCTCCAGTCAGAAGCAGAAATTTCACAGTCTCTCACTACACTACAGAAGCATGAGCCAGAATCCCACGCTGCTGTTTTTGAGTCTCAGATTAAAGAATGCTAATGTTTGCACCAAACCATTTTGACAGATGCAAATGCCATTAAAACATCAAAGGACTTGGAAAAGCACTTGAAAGCCTGGCCTTGCCCAGACTGCACAGTGGAACCATTGCTGAGCACAGCTGTTGTCACGTTACCTGTACCCATCCCGAGCACAGTGAACCTACAGATAACGAGGGACAATATTCAGCAAACTGAACTGGGACAAACTGTCCTCCCCTGCACAGAGGGCATCTGAAGTTACCCACCTGATTTTCTTGGCAAACACGTAATATAACCTCTTTCACAGCCAACCTTGGAAACAGTAAGATTTCTGGTAGCTGTCAGAGCCCCACAGGACAGATGATAAAGCTGCAGATGATGCAACCAAAAAAATTCCTAAAATACCCACAAAACTGCACTCGTATATCATACCATGCTGGTGACAGCACACTGTCATCAGCCATAACAGCAGCAGAACCTGTGCCATGGCTTCAATATTGTACTATTAACTGGAGAGAACAGTAAAAAAAAGAATGATGTCAGCATACCAAGAGATAGCAACAACAACAAAATCACACACACATTTGTCCTCATACGTGCCTTCAGAATGCATCTTTTCAGCCTTAGCTGAACACCCATAGTGTTTTTAATTATGACTCCAGTAATGAGGTTTTAAAAAAGTTATGCTATTTGTATCATAATCAAAAATACCTGTCAATACTGTAACAGTGATGGACCTTTGTACTGTAAACTGCAGCTAAAGTAGAGAAAAAGAAGTCCATTCAAAAAGGATGTAGGGATGTGTGTGGGGAGAACAGATTTTGGTACAACCCTCCCCTAATCCAGCTTTTCAGGGAACAAACCATTCTTTCTTGGAAATTTAATTGGTGCCCTCAGATCGAAGAAGCTACAAGCACAATGGGACAAATTCGCTATTGGAAGCAAAAAGTATTAGATATAAATAAAATGTTTTAAGCAATGTAAATGTGGGAAAGCACCAGAGGGGACCCCTTCCCTCTCCCCCGTGGAAAAATAGCTTCACACACCCAAAGCCACAGGAATTGTGTGGGTGCTGAATAGGAAGGTACTAATGCAAACACAAGGAAAACTTGTTGTTACTCACGGTCCAACACTTGCATGGCCAACTAGCATAGATTTATTGTGTACATCCCAATATTTTCTGTTTTTCATATAGTCCCTCTCCCTGGAATCATGTGGTTATGTGAGAATTTTGGCTTACAATACAGAAAAATGGATGTATGGCCTTTAAGGGGTGAGGAACAGGCTTGAAAAACTAAATATGATTCAAAAATTAGACCTCGCTGTCCAGGTTTATCTTAATTTTTAATGTTAAGCCTGAATTTGTGACTAAGGAGAGGAAGGGCAACTCCTCCCTTCCCTCTCTGCCTTATCCCTGGTTCTCAGCAGTTTGAACTGATGACAGTGCAGAGTATTTAGGCTTGATGCAGTGAGCTACATGAGCTACCAGAAACTAAAAAACTAGTAGCAAAATATACTGTGACGTAACTGGGTTAACAAAGATGAATAATTGAATTTGGCAGGCCCAATTTAGGTATTTGCAGATATTCTGCAAAGTTCATTTGTTTATGCTCCACTCTGTAAAAAAAAAAAAAAAATAGAGCTCCTTCACCTCTTTCTGCTGCTGACTGTAGAAATTATCCAACACCACCTGGAATCAGGTCTTAATAAATTTTCATTAAGTCTTGATGTGGCACTCTGAAATCCAGAACAGACTAACTTACTATGCATCCAGGTTGCTGCCATCATCTCCCTCGTGCCAGTGCACATGTGAGCCATCCCAGGGAGTTGTCTAGGCAAAAAAACAACCCAGGAGCAGAGTGACGTGAGCAGCATAAAGCTGTGACACAGGAGAAAAAAAAAATAAATAAAGGTAAACATGACAGCTCCCTTCAGTAGCTGCATATAGAATCATAGAACGGCCTGGACTGGAAGGGACATTAAAGATCACCTTGTTCCAACCCCCCTGCCATGGGCAGGGACACCTTCCACTAGACCACGTTGCTCAGAGCCCCATCCAACCTGGCCTTGGACACTTCCAGGGATGGGACATCAACAGCTTCTCTGGGCAACCTGTGCCAGGGCCTCACCACCCTCACAGGGAAGAATTTCTTCCTAATACCCAATCTAAACCTACTCTCTGTCACTTTGAAGCCATTGCCCCTTGTCCTGTCACTGCAGGCCTTTGTAAATAGTCTCTTTCCATCTTTCTTGTAGCCCCTTCAGGTACTGGAAGGGCACAATTAGGTCGCCCTGAAGCCTTTTGTTTTCTGATTGAACAATTGCAACTCTCCCAGCCTTTCCTCACACCAGAGCTGCTCCATCCCTCTGATCATCTTGGTGCCTCCTCTGGACTTGCTCCAAGAGCTCCATGTCCTTCCTGTGCTGGGGACCCTGGAGCAGATGTATAACCTGTGGCAACAACTGCAAGGAGTGGACAAGAACTGGGGGCTGGGCAACGGGTTGGTGAGCAGGGAAGCAGAAACCTGGACTTGGACCTAAGTTATGGTGAAACCACACCCAGGATTTGCAAGTAAGTCCCTGACACTCCAGCGTGGGTGTCTCTCCACATGTGACTGCCAAGCACCTCAGTCACAGGAGCAGATGCTCCCTCAGCAGCCCACACAGAACAGGAGCGGAACAGCAGAAAATTCTACACTCCTGTCCCTCTGCTGGAAACACGTCTGCTCCCCTTCCAGCTGAGAAGCAGGCACTAGGAGAAGCAGGATATTCAAATCGGATTTACAAAAATTTCCAAAGCCATTATTTTTATGGTTTAATGTTTCCTTGTCTCGTTATTGCCACTGACTCTACCATTCCCATGAACCCAAAGACAGCCTTCTCTCTTCAGCAAAGGACTGGGTCTCAGAGGATGTTCCACGGCAGACAGATGAATTAGGAGACAGCCCCTGTGAACAACTCTGAAAACAAGTAGCAACATGAAGGAGATCCTAGGGAAAGCCCTGGAAACCTCCTGAAACCCTCTGCAAAGTCTAACATGGAAACACTCCAAATGGAACGGGAGGGGAAGACATTCTTATGACCTTGTCTTTCAGAATGAGCTGTGAAAAGATCTATAAATCAGGGGTTTAAATGGTGTAACTGATATACATCAATCTTATGAAATGCTTTTTATAACTAGCTTCACCAATTACCACTACCTTATTTCAAAGTTTATAGAAGTAATTACAGCTCACAGATGTTGTAGTTAAGATTTAGCTTTAGTTTCTAATACTGTAATTAACAGAACATATTATAAATTTAAAAAAAAAAAAAGTAGAGCCCTACAGGTACAATCTTAAAAAGAATTCAGAAATTACACACAAAGATCAACAATACTGATATTCTCTATTTCAGCAATATCTCCCCTTATTTGACAATGGGCAAAAATTTTGCCCTCATACTTTCACGTGCAGTACACCTCCCAGTCTGGATTACTTTAAAGGATTGATTTTATACCAGTTTAGAAACATCATTAGCATTTCTATGATGCACTAATTACAAAATTTTTCCCATTCTAATAATTAAACGAGTTTCAACGCACAAGGAACAATTACAGATATTTTATTCCTTCCTCCCTCCATTTTCATTTTTCTGCATATGAATTAGTGGGCAAAGTGTGCTTCCCACCACCACTCTTCAAGATTTCCTAAAATAGTACTCTTTGATGGCTCCATGGCTCTTCAGATATTAGGTGAGCAATTACAATCCTGTGATTGCCCTTTGGGAGTCTTTGAAGACATCGACTCTGACTCTCCTTGACTGGCCTACGGCTTCCTTTTCCTCAACCCTGTGGCATGTAAAACCACCTCTCTCTTTCCCCTCCCAGGTCCAACCCTATCAGATGGCAACGCAGAGGAGTAAAATAAGGTTTGTGGGCCTCAAATTCACCTCGTGACTTCAGTGAGAAATTAGAACATGAGGCAACTTAACTCCTAACAGTCACTGTGACTAATAGTGGAAAACTGACCGGATACAATTTCCTTTACCTCTTTTATGGCACAAACAGCTCCAGCTAAGGAATGCAAAGTCCTCGGTGCCCTCGCGTCCACCAGCCCACGCAAGCGTGCATCCTATATTCTAATTGGACTGCTGCATACTTTAGCATCCATGAGAGACTTCCCCTGGGAAGCTACAGGCACCAGGTAAATGAAACCCAAGACTCAGCTCATTCTTTTTCCCATTACCTGCAACACGCTTTGATCAGCGGGGCATAAATAAACACATAAACATCCCATGTCTCCCAAGGTCAACAAGATGCAGTGGAGTTCCTCCAGCTCAGCCTCACGGGTGGCTCTCAGTTGTATCTTCTGACGCTGCCCAAACTCACGTGAAAAAGTTTATCAGGCTTGGCACAGTGGGCAAAGTGCTTGAAAAAAAAATCACTGGATGTAACAGCAAAGAGCACGATGTGGTGTGACCACTGTAGTTTGAGAAAGATCAGAGCACCAGAGGGGCTTGAATGGGGAAAGGTTGGGAGTGTCAGTGGACCATACCCAAGAAGGAGGGAAGAGTCAGAGCTCTCCTTTCTAGAGTCCTCTACCTAAACACTTTCCTGTCTGGAAAACGGGCCTTAAATCTTACTTCTGCCACTGATACACTCAAGGAACCCAACTTTCAGCACAAATATTATCTGCCTGTTACTGAATCCAGCACCTCTCCTCTTCCAGGTGTGCCAGGGAAGGTGAAATTACAGCTCTGCCTATAGCAGGACATACAGCATTGCTGCTTTTGGTGCACACACGGGCAACACCTCAGCACTCTGAACTTTTGGCTATTCCTGCTCTATCAGTACTAACCTTCACAGGAGGTGACAAGGATGCATCCTGCCATTTTAAGTCTTGCCTCTACCAACAGCTACAGGTTATGAGCAGTTAAACATTGGTGCAGCCACTAGAAATTTCAAGCCAGTGGGTCCACAAAGGGTAACTGTTATCATCAATAACATAATCCAGGCTGAAAAGGGAACACACATGTTAGGATATTAGGAGCTCTCCTTCCTTCAATTCCCCGCTGCAGTCATTTATTAAAAGAAGGATCTACAGAGGGTTTATATTGTAACTGCTTTTTCGGGTTTCTTAAGGCAACCAAGAACTGTGCTTTCATCCCCAGACCTTATCTACCAGAATCACCAGTTCCTAATTCTGGCAGTTTCCAGCAATTTCTGAGGGTCATCTGTGCAGCTGAGGTAATTCTAACCCCTCCTACCTCACAGCCATACTCTGAGGATTAGTCAGGGAGTGGCTGCTCAGTGTACTGAATATGCAAAGCCCTGTTATAAACTCTGTATCTGATTGCAGCCATAAGCAAAGTCTTATTTAAGCAATCCCTTCACCAACAAAAATATATCGACTGCTCACTCTGTTCCTTCCTTCTGTGTCTTTTGCCTCCAAGCGCTTCAAGATAACAAGACAGGTACTAGGATATTTGCCTTTTCTGCTGTAAAGTTGTTTACTACAAACAACAGACACCTTTTTCACACAGTAATTAGTTTTTTGGCTCATTCTGGGTCAGTGTTACTCTGGTATCAACTTGTAGTGTGGGGGTCTCACTGCTCAGTCAAAGAAAGCTCCCACCCCCATAAACTCTCACATGTCAGATATTCACAGCTGTCTTTTTTCACTGTGTCCACATTCAGGTGAGACCCTTTCTCCAATTCCATCAATTTTATGAATTTAGGACATACAGCATCAGACATTTCTTGCTTCCTCTAAGCGCAAAACTGTATCTGCTGTTCAAAACCATGGTTTTGCACATTTACCTCAACACTTCTGTATTTGTCTCCTGCATCTGTGAGTACTTTTTTCCCCTTTAAATGCACTTTGTTCCCTCTTTCAAGTGGTCACAACCAAACTTTGTACAATGCCATCTTTCAAATTAATTTTTCAAAGGCAACTTTCTAGTGAAACATAATACACTTTAGGGTAGATTTCCTTCTTGAGAGTTTTAATCATGCCAGGTTTCATCTCGCACGCAATGCAGCACATCTCACTTTTTCTTTTAAAGTCATTTTGCTATGACTATCAAGAGTTGGAGTCAATCCATTTTTCCCCTTTTACCTTCTGTTTTCAAGCCTTTGATATCACTGCTATTACACACTCAGCAGCTGAATAGGTAAAAATGATGCTGGTATGGAATGAAAGAAAAATGTCTGTGGTATATCTGATAACACTCACTGGGCAACTCAGCTGTCGTGACTTTTCTATACATGCAGACACCATTTTTAGCTGCCTTTTAAGGCCCTGACCCTCCCTTGTGACTGGTCAGAGCAAACACTACAATGACATAACTTGCATGCCTGGCCTTGCTCTTCCAGGATAAGGCACACTTCATTGCTCCAGCATACGTCCAAATTGCTCATCTCTGCACCTCTCCAAAATGAAACAGCTCAGTCTGCTCGTTGTGCAGGGGCAGGAAGACAAAGTGAACTGTAGGAGCAACATCAGAGGAAGGCTGACTTCCCAGATGGCACCGAAACGGGCAGTGTTCACCCTGTGCCTACAGGAACACACTTACAGCACATCCCCTCCTCCCAACTGTGCCCAGGGATGAGGAAGAGCGCAGTAATGTATTTCCCGTGCTTCCACACAGCACCAGTTGTTACTAAGAAATTACTGGATGACTTGAGAGGTAAACCCATCTTCCCTAGCCAGTTGCACATGTAAGAAAACACACCACAACCCATAGTTTGCTATAAAAATAGGGACAGTCCCACTTCCCTTTGCCTGTCTTTCCCCGCAGCATCCTCTCTCTGCCTCAGGGTTTGTCACAGCACAAAGTCTTAACAGGGTGGTGTGTTGCACTGCAGCATTCTCAGTGCTACCCCCACTGCCCATCCTGAGCTTCTCCTTGCCTGGAATATGCCTTTCCAGGAGAAAACATCTTTCCCAGGAGTTGGACTTCAATGATCCTTGCAGGTCCCCGTGGATCCCAGCTCAGGATATTCTATGGGGAAGGGTAGAGAAGGGAGAAAGAAGTACATCATTTTAAAAACACCCACAAGATCTATCAGCTATATTGCACCCAGACTCCAGCCTGAAATATCTCCATGTGCAAGGTGAGTCACAGAAAAAGAGGGATGCAGAGAAGCAACAAACATCGAGAAGAGTTATTTGAGCCATCTGAAATACCAACAATCAGGACTAAATCCTCACTGTTCTAAATACTGTGCACTGAGACACTGTCCCTGTCCTGCAGAGCTGGCAGCATACTCAGAACATCTCTTCTCCTATAAATCCAGCAACAGTGGGAAAACAGATACATACAGCACCTTCTCAACTTCACTATCAGCCTGGCTCACCTGTAAAACCAGACAGTGATCTCAGAGTACCTCAGAGAGGAGATGAACTCAAATGTTGCAGCCAGATTACAATTCATAGGTCTGCAGTTATCCTTGGATGCCTGCACTATGGAACACCTACAGCAGAATTTCAGCATCTAAACTCAGGCTTAGTCCATGCCAAAAGGATTTTGCCTGGAGTCCAGGCCCAGCTACAGCATCAGAGCTTTGCTAGACACGGGTACGGCCGCAGCATCCTTCCTTCTGTAAAATGGGCTGTACCAGCAAATCTTACCCATGTACTTTACCAAGTCTCCACCAGTTCCTCCTCACAGGACAGGAATCCGTAGTGAAGATATAAGGGCCCAGTTAAGATTTAGTCTATTCAAAGTCTATTTATAGGCACTTTTGATCATTACACTCACAAATTTTTGTGAGTGTAAGGCACACATACCATACAACTTACACATCCTTACTTTTTGTAGCTGCCCAGCAAGACTGCGAGCAAAGCATCTTCTTCTCCTCCCCACTAGTGGCATATGTGTTAGTTTAACACTGCTCTGGGCATCTCTTTCTATTATTGACTACAAAAGTGTAGCCACGGCAGCCACGCCGTGGCAGCTGTGAACAGGGACCATATCCAACTGGTTACAGGCCTGCTTGTATCCCAAGTGTCCCCTGATTATCCCTGGGCTCCTACAATCTGAACACATCGTGCCCTAATATGACTAAGATCTTAATCCCCTCCCCTCCAGAGGGTTGTATTTGGATTTACAAACTCTACTGCTGGATTTATCAAGCAGGAGCCATTCCTCACCTCTCCTCCAGCCACACCCTGTGCAAGGCTGCGTCTGCTCACCAGTGTCCAACTCTGCTCTGCCCATGGGTGGCACATGCAGGGGGCCACCAAGCTTGTGGATCCCACTGAGGACCACCTCAGCCTGATCCAGGTAAAGGTTTGGGAATTTTTGTGTACGATCAGTGGCAGGAACTAAATGTACTCTGAGCACCAGCGAGGCCGTGGGCAGTGGACCTCACACACTGAGGCCCCTGCCTGCAGCTGATGTTCAATTTGAGGTTACAAAGAGGTGGTTTGATGTTTAAATGTCACACACTTCTTTGTGACGATGCAAATAGGGTGTGTTTTCAGGAAGCAAATTTATGGCCAACTCTGCCTTAATGCAGTATTTTCTGAGCAGCAGGTTCATGTGTTCCTCCCATCTCAGTTCACTCCTTGTGTACTATCCAATTACAGTTTCTACAGTCACTCCTCTTCAAACTCTCCTAGCATCAGAACACCCTCTATTTTGTATATATTTACCTATGTAACTCTGTTTATCTACGTATATTTGTACACATGTCATGGTAATCACCTTCCTTCCCCCTTCTAAACTTTTCCCACTATCAAAACCAATAGTCCTCCCCTTGACCTTGCCCTGAACTTGTACTAAAGTCATGGGAATTTCTGCTTTGACTTCATCTCACTTTTAATCCAAGCCCCAAACCATGAGCTCAAAACAAGCCTCCACCACAGGCTCAGTTCCTCATCCCCTGCACTTGAAGGAATGGTGTTCAAAAGAAGAGATGGGGAACGCATTTTGTCTCAGCAAACTAATCCCACTGTGAGAGCAAGAAAGTTGGAGTCACTTGTTAATGGAAGAGACAAGATTAATGAAGCTTTCCCAAAAGGGCACCCCACCTTGCTCAGCACTGAACACCACCAAGAACCTCATATCTAGAATGCATGAATGCTTTTCTGCACTGATGAGTCCACCATAGGTACCAGTGCATCACAGACAAGGCACAGACCTTCTTTTTCCTATGTTAGATGCTCTTTCCCACACACAAAGTCAAACTGCAACACATGCTTCTTGACCAAAAACATAAATGCAGCTGACCTAAATCCAGTACTGACTAAACCCAGTTCTCCCAAGTCACGCAACAGAGTTAACCTTCACTACTGAGTAAATCAGGGCAGCTACTCTCATACATCTGCTGCAAAGGGGAGGTGAAAAAACACATTAGCTTCTATCAAGATTTAAGGTAAGGTGTGCTTGTGACGACTCCTGTATCTCAAGCCTTACTTTCACACACTCTTCAGTGCTAAAAGGAGTTCCATCCTTTGCCCTTCTCATTCCCACCCCCACACTGCCCTGTCTCTTCTGGTGGTATAGATGTATGTGTGGTCTCACAACAAACTGGAGCAGGGAACCAGCATGGATGACAGCAGGTAGTCATGACAGCTTCTTTCAACAGGAGTGCCAGATGAGAGGATTTGTGCAACCACAGCCTGTTTATCTCAGCACAAAAACGTAGGAACTAAACGTGTGTTTCCCTCTGGCATCTAATCCAGCACAGGCAGGGGGGCTGCTGTTGAAAGAGGTGGTCCCTCTCCATGTTTCTCATGCTACACTTTCGCAGCAATCCTGTCTGGCCATAAGACAACCTGATCCCACTTCCAGATCCAAAAGTCATATTTTTTATTTTGGAAGGGGGTTAATTTTCAGTTGGAGCAGGATCCCCGCGGAGCCCGGGCCGGGGCGCACGGACGGAGGGGCGGCTGCCTCGCGGGGCTGGGGACTGATTTGAGGCCTCTTGGTCACCAGATCCGGTCCAAGAGAAGCAGCAGGAATTTGCAGCCAGGACTGAGTGAGAACTGGATCGTTCCTTCAACAGTAGCCTGTTGTCATGCTGGATTACTCATCACGTGAAGGCAAACTCCAAACAATATGAGTTATTCAATCACATTTCTCTGAAGTCCTGTCCACACACTCAGCCACTGATCACCCAGACTCCACCTCCATGACTGCCTCTTCCCAAAAGGAAGAGCTGAACACAGCTAACAGGCCATCTTTCTGCTGGAACGTGTCATCCTGGCAGCAGAAGGCTCTGTAATCTGACACGAAAACTTGTAGCAAGACTTTGTGGCCGGAACAGATTGAGATAAGAAATTAGTGAGGGTAATGAGCCATTGGAATAATTTACCTGGGGAACTAGTGCAGTCTCTCGCTTGATATCTTGAAATCAAGACTGGCTACTTTTCTAGTAGAATTCTGGATTCGATGCAGTGATAACCAGCTGGGAATGTAAATACCTGCCAGGGGTCAGGTTAAGGCATCTGCCCCCAAATGGCTGATGATACAAATGTCAACTGTGTGATCATGAAGGAGAGAAATAATTCCTCTCTATACAGCCCAAGTGCCAAAACAGTAGAGCACAACTACATTTGCACTGAAGTCACTGCTAAGTACTTCATCAAAAGATTCGGCTGGAGTTCAGTGAGGAGCTGCAAAGGAATTGCAAAACTTCCCAGGCATGACTACTGAAATAAACTAGCTATGGATAATTTAGCTAAACAGTAACTAAGTAAACAACATCAAGCTGGAAAGATACCAGATGACAGAAAGCACAGTAACTCTTAGAATCAAACATCCTTGGAACAAAATGTGATTCCAATTACGAATTTGAAATCCCTTGCGGGCTGTTTCTTAAATTTTGCCTGGAATAACCACTGAGACTGAACATAATTTACATGAATACAAACTAATTAAATAAAATAGCCCACTTTAAACCAGACTCCAAAGTAGATTACATTAAAAAGAAGAAAAAAATTAGAAAAAAAATCAAAAACTATAACGTAATTTGGCTCTTTCCTGCTAGAAAGCACTTGAAACAAGTGAACTGTAAGAAAGGATAAGACTCAACAGAACAAGAGTAAGAACATCCCTCTAAAGTCAGTAAGATGAAATAAAAAAAAAAAATAGGCTGGGGGAACAGACTCGTACTGGTAAAATCTATCAGGATGCACAAGAAGTTCCCAGAGGAAGTATTCGTGTCCCACTATTTCAGACAGCAGGAACAGTGACCTCAGGCCCTGCTGTCACTAGGGCCTAGACCATATAACCCCACTGAGATCTACCCAGACCACTGGGCTGCTGTACAGGCAGGACAGAAACTGCTCCCAGCATTAACAAAGAATTAAGAAGAATTCAGATATGGTACAACTTCAACTCTGATTTACAGATACCTCCTGCTCACCCAATTCAGGCACAGTTCTGAAATCTGGGTCACCCATACATTATTCCTCCAAAACAAGCCACCTCCCCCCTGTGCAACCCTTTTAAAGGACTCTGCCCTTATCCAAGCCATCTCCAAGTCATTTAGGTTATAAGGAACTCCAGAACACCAGAGAATCAGGTCACAAAACTTCCAACAACACGTTACAGATGTGGCTTGGTCCAAGAGGAACAGGCTTCTCAAGGAGAAGCCAACAGCATCCAGTCTGCAACAAGTCAACACCAATGAGTTGAGCTCAGATCTCCTCCTCGGACCCTGTAATCCCTACCAGGTTTGATCCAGGTTTTGGCCAACATCTGGGAATACACGAAGCATCAAGCGTGAGGACAAACATGGGTGGTGGAAGCAGGACGGGTCAGGAGAGAGCCGTGGGAGCTCGGAATCCCCCGCAGCAGGTTGTTTGGGGCGCTGGGGCTGCCATCGGAGTTGCTGCGGTGGCCGGGACTGCGGGAAGGAGGCAGGAAGCGAGCAGCGGGCAGGGATCTCGCCTCGCGTTCCTCTGCCTTCCCTCCGTGACAGGCCATAAAAGTCACGAGGCGAGGAGGAAAAACAACGAAGTGTCCAGAGTTCACCCTCGCGGCTCCCGGGCCGCGGCTCCCGGCGGGAGCTGGAAAACCCAAGCGAGCACACCGTGGGATCTCGCTCCTGCGTGGGAGGCACCACCATTTCTGCGGGAAGAGGCTCGGGCTGCTTGGCAGCCGAGCCTGGGACCGGGCCTGCGCTGCGGGCCCTCCCCGCTGCCGGCGGCGGGCGGGGGGGCGGCGGGGCGGGCGCTGCCGTCGGGGCGCGGAGCCCCCGCGGAGGATGCGGGACCCCCGTGCGAAGGATGCGGACCCCGGCGCTGCCCCGGGGCGGGCGGGCAGCCGCGCCCTTGGCCGACTCTTGGCGGGCACCGGGGCTCCCGCAGCGCCCCCGCGGCGGGGGGGGCTCCGCGCCCCGACGGCGCCCGCACCGCGCACCCGCACCGGGAGGAGCGAGCAGCTCCTTCCCCGGAGATCCCTCCTCCCGTCCCCCCTCGGGTCCTAAAATGGTGGGTCGGCCGCCCTGCCTCCCCTTTCCTTCCCCCCTTGTCCCCCCCATCCTCCGCCCCGCGCTCCCCCGAGCCCGCCCGTCGCCCCCGCCCCGGCCCCGCGGGGCAGCCGCCCCTCCGTCCGTGCGCCCCGGCCCGGGCTCCGCGGGGATCCGGCGCCAGGCCCGCGCCTATCCCGGGAACACCGATCCCGGGAACACAGCAACCCCTCTCCCGGGAATACGGCAACGCCTCCCCCCCCCCTCCCCAGCTTTACCTGCGCCGGGCTCGCATCGCGGGGCCGGGGCCAGCGCTGCCCCCCTCGGCCGCCGCCCGCCCTCCCGCCGCCCTGCGCGGGGCCGCAGGTGTGTCATGAGCGCCGAGCGGGCCCAGGTGAGCCGGGCACACCTACAGGAAGGCAGGCGGGCCGCCCTGATTGGCGAGCGGGGCCGCGGCCGCGCTCCGACGGCACCGCGGCGGGGCAGGGCTGGGCCGGCCGGGCCGGGCAGGGCGGCCGAGGGGCCGCCGCGGGACACGGCGCGTCCTGTCCCCGCTCCTGTCCCCGCTCCTGCGCCCCGCCGGGAAAAGCCGCCCCCGACGCGTCCGAGCGCAAGGTATTTTCCTTCCTTTTTTTTTTTTTTTTTTTTTTAATTGAATAATATGAATGTGGGTGAAGGGCCTGGAGGGGAAGCCGTACGGGCGGCTGAGGGCACTTGGTGTGTTCAGCCCGGAGGAGAGAGCACTGTCCCTGAGGACAGACCTCACAGCATCTGCAGCTTCCTCACGAGGGGCCGTGGAGGGGCAGGCACTGACCTCTGCTCTGTGAGCAGGGACAGGACCCGAGGGAATGGCTGGAGCTGTATCAGGGGAGGGTTAGGATGGATATTCGGAAAAGTTTTTTCCCCCAGAGGGTGGCTGGGCACTGAACAGGCTCCCCAGGGCAGTGGGCACAGCACCAAGGCTGACAGAGCTCAAGGAGCGTTTGGACAATGCTCTCAGGCACATGGTGTGACTCTTGGGGATGGTCCTGTGCAGGGCTAAGAGCTGGACTCGGTGCTCCTTCCAACTCAGAATATTCTGTAATAACTGCATCCTCCCCCTGAGTTTGGGCAAGGGGAGAAAGCTTGGTTGCTTTGCCTCCAGGGTGCACCTGACCCACTTGATCCCGACTCAAGAAACAGAGGGGCTTTTTATTTTTTAAGTTTCCTTCATTAGCTGAGTCTCTTGTTTTCCCTCTCCTTAGCTGTACACGCGTGAAGACCTTGTGTTTCTTCCCAGCAGGCAGCCGGGGTTTTAAGGAAAAGTGCCAGGTTGTCCCAGACTTTACAGGATTACAGGATCCCAGGATTACATCTGAGATCGTCAGATAAATGTAAATGAATGAAACATCTCAATTTAGAAGACATTGAGTGGGACGTGGGTAAAAAAACACTGTAGGCTGCATTAAAAAGCTGAATCTGCAGCTCAAATTCTTGGGTATTCTCTCCTAGGTACACTGGTAAATATCTTGAGCAGCCCTGCCTGCATCAAAGCTTTGTTTGGCTGTGCTCAGCTGTGGACTGAAAGGAGACAGCACATCGGTTCCCAGTAAAGGTAATTCTGTCCCTGTCTGCGAGTTTGACTGTAGTGACAGGGGTTCACAGCCTGTAGGGAGATTTCCCCCACAGAGTAGAGTGGAACAGAGCCTGGCAGGGAAAAGGCACAAATAAAGGGAAAGAAGAAGAGAGGAGGACAACTAGATACAAGACAGTATGTGTTTGGGATGTCTGGGAGTAACAGGAAAAAGGGAAGCCCTAACACAGCTGATTATTGTGATCATGGAAAAAAAAGGGCAAATTCAGAAGTTTTGGGGTTGCTGGGAGTTTTCATTTTATGGCAAAATAAACAGAGTAGGTTGCTTTGTTCTTCACTGCCCTAGTTTTACTAATTGCAGTACAGATGCCTGGATTTACTTAAAGGGGTACAGGATTTATATAAGGATGCACTTTCCTTCAGCATAGATCTTTGCTGATCAAGAATGCAAGGTGTGCAAAGAATTATGCTCAACAGGTGACTGAGGATGGCTTTACCTGTATTTTCTGTCTCTTCAAATTGATATCCAGAGTCATCTCTTTGATAAGTCTCTCCTTTTTTTTTTCCCTAATCATTTCCTGAGGCTTGCACAGGTGTGTGTCCTCCAGGATGTGCTCTGAAGAGTTCAGCAAAAGAGAGGAGGGAGCTTGGCCTGACCCTGGACATTGTACTTGTGCTGCTGCCTTCTGATTCCATAACTCCTCTGTGTGGATGACTTTTTCCAGCAGAGTGGATCAGCTTCTGCCATTGAGATTCCTATTCCACATCACTGTGTTTACAGTCAACAGTGAGGAAAGGGATACTTCAAATTCCCAAAGGTCACAAAATACTGGGAAATCAACTCTGGATCATGTCTCTCTTAGGTTGGTGCTCAAACTTCTGGGACAATACATAAATAGGTGATGCTTCTTCCTACTGCATTTTAGAAGTTCCTAGCAGCTGGCAGTAGGCAGGAATTCCTCATCCTGACTGGAAAACAGCACCTCTGTCATTCAGAAAAGGGCAGCTCATTGTCTAAGAAGGGCTTAATCTTTACACCTGTCCTTGCACCTCCAGCATCTGCAGAGGCAATTTTCTGCTTGCTTTTGTGAATCGTATCCTGAGATACCTTGCTTTCTCTGGCCATTGCAAAGAGAGTTTGAGTGCCTGACTTTTCTTCATGCCTTACTTGGGTTGAAAAGTGCCTGAAGTTAAAATGTGGAGCTCTCAGTATCACTACGTGTATCCTTCTGTGGGCCAAGCTCTCATTCCCTAACTTCGTGGGAACTGGACTCCTAAATTCTGTGGGGGCCTGTGCAAAATTGCAGTGCCATTGAAGTGCTTCTGCCAGTGACAATGAAGAACAGGTGGGCTCCAGAATCCCTGAGGCTGGCTGGCACTTCTGGAGACCATCTAGCCCACCCCCTGGCTCAGAACAGAGTCAGCTGGAGCTGCTCAGCGCTGTGTCCAGTTGGGGTTTTAATATCTTGAGAGTCCACAGTCTCTCTGGGCAATCTGGCCCAGTTTAACGATCCTCGTGGTAAAAGAAACGGTTTTCTTATGTTTAAAACATCTGCATATCTGGAACCCTGCACAGGGTAAGCAGGTGAGGTCCTATTCCATGCTGGGACTATCCCCCCTTTAAGAAGGTGAGCTACAGTGAGTCAATGTTTTTTGGCCAGGGGATCCCTGGGGGTCCTCCCCTGGCAAGGTGAGAGCCAGCATTAGTGGGAGGTGGGACAGAGAGCAGCACAGAGGTGTCCCAGGTGGATTGGGCTGCACCGTGTCCTATCTCAGCCCACTGAACTCTGGGCTGCACCACCTGAGTACCTGGGATGCCCCTTTCCCTGCAAGGAAAGCCTCCTGCTGCAAAGAGGCCCAGCAGCAACAGGAGCAGGGCCCTGTACCTTGATGTGCTCCTGCTTCCTGCAGTGCCTTGTGCTATCAGCAGGCTGAGAGGCAGCTTGGACACTGCCCTCCCACTCAGACATCCTCCTCGTAAACATCCTGTCCCGCTGAAGCCCGGTGCTGTCACGTCCTCACTGCTCCACAGCAGACATTGTTCTGGGTTTCATTCTCCTACATGCAAAGCACACAGTTGTGCGTGTAGAAAGCCAGGCAGACAGCAGGACAGAACCTGGCAGTAACTCTTGGTTAAGCTGCTGACATGCCAGAAGTACTGCAGAGGAAGGGAGTTCTCTAAGGGTCTTAAAATTAACTAAAATCATCTGCTCGAGCCCTCCTTGGAAAACCAATTCCCTCTCCTAGGCATGTTTAGCAGCTATACCTTACTCCAAGCAGGTGCAAACCTGTGTGTATGACAAGAAGAACCTTTGTAATCATGGAAAGTAGCAGAACAGTGGACTGGAAGCTGAGCTGGAGTAAGTTTACACAAGCGGCAAGTAAAACACCCATCCCCAGTGAGTCAGGTCCGGCTGTTTCCTTCATTTCCTCCAAGGCTTGCTGGGAACATCCAGCGGTAACGGCCCTTCGTCTCCTTTCCTGCCCCTTGTTTACAGCTCTCCCTCGGGAGGGAGCAGAGTCCCAGCATCCAGCACTGCATTTTCACTGCAGCACACAGGGAAGTGCGGACTCCCCCAGGCCTCAGCTCAGCTTCGGTACCACAGTGCACTTGTTGCATTTGTAGGTGCCAGTGCCAGCACCTCCTCGAGCGACAGCAGCTGCTCGACCAAAAGAGGAAAAAAGGTCACATTTCCACAGTTTGCTCATGGGTTTTTTTTTTGTTTTTATCTTGAATACAGCCTTACGATTGATGGGGGTTCTCTGTTCTCCAAAGCCATTGCTTTGGATTCAGTCCGGTAGGGCAGAAGGGATACACTGGAATATTACGCTGTTGGAGTGTGCAGACCATCTCTCGGGGATATGGCTTTGAGCTTCCCTGGTTCAGATGAAGGTGTATCTCATGCTCTGATTTCCCCACATGACAGCAGCTGGGGAGGAGCAGTATTTTTAGCTTTTGTTTCTTGGTTTACTTACAGGAAGTCCCTCATTTGTGGAAGTGAGCTTGGGCCGGACTTAGTCTGGGAATCTGCTTCCGTGCCAGCTATAGGTGCAGTTTTAAGGGTGAATTCCTGCTGTTGTCTGGCAGAGCCCTCACTTATCCCACGTGTGCAAGAAACTGTGGACTTCACATAGACAAGTACTGATTTCTGGAATCTTCCCTGAAATTTGTTCAAGGATATGTCCAAGTGCCTGTGACAGAAAGGCTTAGGAAAATGCAGAACTGGGAAAAGTCCTTCAGGTGATATGACCAGAGATGCCTTCCTTTGTAAAACTGGTTATAAACCCACATAATCTGAGTTAATAATAGTAGCACTGAGGCAAAACCCATATTGTCAAAGAGCAAGTACATCCCAAGAGAAGCAGGCACAGACTGAAAAGGGTTCTCAAGTGCCTTCTCCCCTGGGAATCCCAAATAGCCTGCAGCCAACAAGTGACCTAGATACAACCTACAGAACAAAACCAGGAACAAAATAATCCTCTAAAATTATATATCTTTATAATCCTTATTCAACTTCATTTTTTTCATACAAAAAGGATTAAGGACTCCTTGTACAAATGGAAACACCTGCATAGTGTTTCCTGCTCATCAGTAATATTTGGCAACTTAGCAATTGAATTTTCAGTGAAATAGGAGCAAGCTTTTACATTTTTACAAAGACTTTCCTCAGCCAAATTTGCAGAAATTACATTTGATATACCTAATGCAGTTTAACACCACCCTCCTTCCTTCCTGTTGAATATATGGCTTTTTAAGCCCTATTCCCACGTGATTAATATAGAGAGATCTACATTGAAGTGTCCCTGCAGGTAAATAACACGAGTTTGAGATAGAGGGGGTTTTTTCCCCAAAACACAAAGCTTGAACTAGTACAGGGAAAAGATGGTTTATGACCAAGAACATAAATAAGGACATTTTTTGTAGTTTACATTGAATGCCAGCAATAGGTGTCTTTTACTGAGTAAAACTATTGCAGTGATTTCTGGCCTGTTGTCCACAAACATCAGGAGACCTAGGAAATACAAGGTAATATCTGTAAACAAGGATCCAAAAAATAAATACAGGTTAGAAAACTCAGTGCTTCGTACTATTAAGATGTACTCATTCCCCTAGTTGGAGAAGGAGAAAGACAGGAAAGCTTTTAAAGGGCTTTGCCGCTACTTCATCATAAAAAGGTTTAATTCCTGGTAATCCAGACTCAGAACATTGATCTTACTATCCAGAAGTACCACAAACAAATTTTGAGAAACCTTAATGCAAACTGGTTATGCAAACATTTCCAAGCAGCTGTTCTTGCACAGCAATCCACATAGGCAATTCCAAGCTCAGTTACAATTTTAAGGAAATCTTTGGGATTATCCTTTTTCCCCTGTGAGTTGATCCATGCAAAGGATACCCCAGTTGCTTGTTCCTGGCAGGTGTCTCTCACAGACTGAAATCCTCTTGCAGCTCCCAGGGAAGCTTTAGGAGGCAGCTCTTGGTTTCCTGTTGGCGCTTTCAATTGCTGTGTTTTGTGGCTCTGAATACTGCAACAAAGCTATTTTTTCCCCCAGTCCCTCTGTGGTCTCCTATACACGTGGCCTTCAAAGGTCTCTGAGAACAGCTGAGAGCTTTGTGGGCTGCAGCGCTGGGGAGCAGCAGCTTCCTGAGGATATTGCAGTCTGGTCCAGGCAGTGAGGCTGCTGTGGTGTCTCCAGCTGTCTGGGATCCAGTTCTTCAGATCCCTGTCTTGAATATTGCCTCCCCTGCACAGGAGACTAATTTGTTAACAGCTTTGCTCCTCTGTGCTCCTCTCCTGGGGCTCCATCCAGAGCTCAGGCTGTAATTCATAACCTCAGTTCTTTAAAGCTGTCATTTCCTCTCTTTATTCCTGCAATATTCCTGATCCTACAGGCATTTAAGAACCAGGTTCTCCTTGCAGATTGGTGGGGTGGATGGCCTGTGAATTTGGCCTCTTGGGATGGAGGAAGTTGGTGGAGATGAGCACACAGATAAAGGGGAATTTGCCAGTCTTGTGTCCAGCTGTCTTTCCTGCACAGTGGCTACAGAGGGACAGGGAGCTGTGCAGAAGATAATTGCTTGAATAAGATGCAGCTAAATCCTTGTGCAAACCTGAAGCAGAGCCCTAATGCTATGTCTAGGTGCAGTAAATTGTTTCCCAGCCCACTCCATACACACCTCTCCCTTTCACATCCACATGCAGGTAATTGCTGGATTTGAGTCTGGCAGACTTGCTGCTTGACTTTACCTGTAGCTCACTGACTGATGTTTCCCTTCCTTAGGAGTGAGAAAAGGCTTAAATAGAGAGGATCTATGATCCTTTTTCTTCTTTTCCTCTTTGAGAAGTCCAGGAAAAGGCTACCAAGATTCGTAAAATACTTACACTCCATTTGCTAAGGCAAGAACTTAAGCAGAGTCTTCCTCTGAACTTTTCTGGCATATATGGGTGTTCATGGCAATAACTTAACTTATGGGGGTGTATGACACTCACAGCCCTGTGTAGAAAGGATGCTGATAACAAATCAATTCACTACCAGAACAACCAGCACACTTCATTCTGCCTTTCTGTTCTGTTTAGGCTCAGGTAGGCCAGTTACCCTGTGGTCATTTCTTCAGGGTTTCTGCTCAGCTGTGAGCCCTAGAAGTAAATCATTGTAAGGAAAAGGTGGAATACAGACAAAATCACGTCACTGCAGATGTGATTTATTTAGATCTTACTCAAGTCCAGAGCTGCTGAAATGGTTAGGACCTCTGCAAAACTGAGCATGGAGAGCAAAAACAAAAGCAGCGTGCTGCCTTCCAGGGGCTTGCCAAATATTCCTCTGGTTCCAACAGAAAGGGAGGTGCCTGTGTGCAGGTTTTTGCCCATGCAGGCAGCTGCAGCACGTCAGTGTGAGCAGCACAGGTGAGAGGATGACACTCAGCTTTCCCCTGTGCTCACAACAGCAGCACTGCCTCTGCCCCAACCCCATCCAGTCATCCCATCTCTGCCCACTGGGAAACCACTGTGCTAGGAAGCTGCCTCTTCCTAGATGAGATCCTCATAGGATAATGTCCGTCCAAGTGGTGTTGCTTGTGGTGTAGGTCAGTAGTGATGACTCAGACCAGCCCTCTTGTTGGTTAGACACAAAATCCAGTCCACAAACAGATTAATTTGTCCCATTCACCAATAAAGAGGGTTCCATTAATTAAAAAATTGCACACAAAAGTTCCTAGTTTGTATTAAGATCCTCTTGAAAGGCTGTGAAATCAAGCACTTAAAAGCACAGAAGTCCCAAATTCTCCCTGTGACCTGGATGTAGCATTTGGGGTTTCGTTTTGGCTTTTATTGGTAGATAAAATTGCACATAACAGTGTAACTTTTAATGAGATAAGCACAGTAATTTCTCATCAGCTTAGTTTTTGCAGAGGAGCATAAACAGCTGAAATGTGCCTCCCTCCACATTCAGCATCTTTGCATGAGTCCTTGAGGTGGAGGTCTCCAAGCCTGGATGTGTAATAGTGCAGTGCCCCCTCATGGGAAGCTGTTCCAGATGCTGTTTCCTGCATCCAGGTGGGAGGACATGAACACAAACACCCTCCTGTTTGTTGTACATGCTCCTGTATGTTGGTGAGTTCAGTACAGCATCACACCAGCAGGTTTAAAGAACAACTTGGCTTTCCCTCTCAGTTTTTGTGAGGCTCAGGCAGGCAATTGCACTGGATTACTGTTAAGGCTTTTTGTGAGAGTGCTCAAGAAAGATCTACCATTCTATTGTAGTTTCAGCTTTTTCAAAATAAAATATCAGTGATTTTAGCCACAGGAGGAAATGAAAGCCCCTTGTTCAGCTCAAGGCACACAAGTGAGGCTGGCACACATAACAGGGAGGTGTGTGGGGCTGCAGACTGGCTGCTCACTCCATGTCTGTGCATGGTGGAGATCAGGTTTAGCCCAAAGAAACCACCCATAGTCTTTTCCTGGACAGAGAGGGGTTGTCAGGCACTGGAAGGAAATCCTACTGCCTGGAATACTCTCCCCTGTAGTGCAGATTATTTCTCCTATTTATGACGGCTACAGGAGAAACCCATCTCCTCTAGGCTTTGCCTGATCTCTCTTCATCCCCTACCCTGCAGAAGGTTGGTGGCCCTTGATCTCCTACCCCATCCTGACATCCTCAACATCCGGTACTAACCACACATCACTGAACCCTCAACCTGCTCCAGAAACTTGCAGGAGGTCCATGTTGTGGTTCTCCAAAACACCTGCAAGGTGCTGGTCCAGCATAACAACTCAGCAGGGTCTTCCTGGAGAGCATAGCCATGGTCACAGGCATCTTCTGTGGGACCAAGCCCTTCCTTTAACCAAACTTTCATGTAGTTTCTGATCCCTTGCTAGGCCTTGAAAATGCCTGTTCTCTACTGGACCATGGTAACACAAGACCAAACCCCAGCCAGGCCACCCATGGCAGCTTTTCTGAAGGCCCTAAACTTAACATGGATCCTGTAATGGCTGACAAATTTAATACCAGAAAAATGAGCACAGGTTCCTGAAGTCACCTCTGTGATGTTGGCTTATTTTACACCAAGAGGGGATTCCCTATGCCACTCACTCCACTCAGCTATGGAAAAAGAAACCTTTCTCATATGATGGATTGCAAAGATGGATGTGAGCTTGGAGAGAAACACACCCATGCACTTGGCCTGGGGAAGTATTGTTTGTTTGGAGCTCTGATGCCATTGTTGGAAGGGCAGACTGAAGCAGGATTGTTTCGTTTCAGCAAAAACACAAAGGCTTTTGTCCTCAGCACACAGAAAGGGCCTTTTTTGTGATTCATGCTGTGAGATATTTTTAGTTTTCTTTGCATTTAGTTAAGAAAGGCACAAGAATAATACTGCAAATAAAAGCAGAATGACCCTATAAAAAGAGTGGGTTTTCTACCTTAGAAAAAAACTCACTGCATTGCATGGGATGCTCAGCTTGTAGACTGGCTGAGGTAGGGACCACATCCTTGTCCTGTGCTCAGTGTGCTTTTGTCACAGAGAGATGACTCTTCTGACACCTCCTGGGACAGGTGAGTTGCAGCCCTCCCCAAAAAACTGAGAGAATAAAGAAACAAAGACCAAAAAGTTTAAAGGTTAGCTTGTCACAACTGCAGTTCAGTGGATATGAGATCTAGATATTTGATGTTCCATTTCTTGGACCTCCTTCTTGTTGGTGATTCTCAAAAAACCGACATGATCTCCCCAGGCCCATAGTACTTTTGTTATCTAAATGCTAAACTTTTTATTCTTATCATCTATGCCTTTAATGGTCTGTGTGATATGCATGGGTGCTTTTTACTTTATTTTTGAAAAGGATAGATGGATCTTTGCTTTCTAAAGGCTGAGGGATAGCATGGCAGTCCATCTACTGAGAGATGTCTGGTTAACTTCTCAAGCTTCTAGTGCAGGGGGTTTCATAACCTCCCACATAATCTATTCCAGTACTGGCTTATTCAGAGAACATTTTTGCAACATCCAGCCTTTTTCTTTTCTCCTGTCTTCTTTCCTTTCGTGGAAATTAAGTTGATTAGATCCTACTGTTGTCCTTCCTGCAGTGTAATCGCTGCCTCTCTTCACAAAAACCTCTCATGTGCTGCAACTGCACTATCATGTCCTGCCCTATTTCCAGCCTCCTGTAGACTCAACAAACCCACTTCCCCCACTTCTTCCCAGAGATTGTTTTCCAAACCTCTTATCCCTGCAGATGTTCTCCCGTGCCCCGTGCTCCTGCCTGGACCAGGTTTACTGTTCCCTGCCTGGTTTCAGTGGTGGTTTCTTGCTTCTCTCTGGCCACGTGCTGGTGCCGC
This sequence comes from Chiroxiphia lanceolata, assembly GCF_009829145.1. Taxonomy (NCBI): domain Eukaryota; kingdom Metazoa; phylum Chordata; class Aves; order Passeriformes; family Pipridae; genus Chiroxiphia; species Chiroxiphia lanceolata. The sequence continues at coordinate 69,474,166 of NC_045641.1, forward strand.
CCAGCCTGGGCACCCCCTTCCCCATTCCCAGTGGCTTCCCACGGTGGGCCAGGATTCCTGCTGGGGCTGAGCAGGGATGCTGCGTGGGCGCAGGGGGGGAACCTCAGAACCAGGTGCTGGGAGCAGGATGCCAGGCCCCCAGGCCCTGTCGAGCACAGGAACCAGCATGTGCAGTTCACTCCTCGCACCTCCCAGCCCTGCCAGGAAACCAGTGTCCTTGCCTTGTGGGGTTTGTCCTGAATTCCCAGGTTCAGGAAAGTCACCAGCTCTCTCCTCAGGTGCTCTTGGATCATAAAATCACAGAATGGTTTGGGTCTGAAGGGACCTTAAAGATCATCCAGTTCCAACCCCCTGCCATGGGCAGGAATACTTCCCACTAGACCGGGTTGCTCAGAGCCCCACCCAACCTGGCCTTGGATACTGCCAGGGATGGGGCAGCCTCAGCTTCTCTGGGCAATCTGTGCCAAGGCCTCACCATCCTCACAGGAAAGAATTTCTTCCCAATATCCAATCTAAACCTCCTCTCTGTCAGTTTAAATCCATTACCCTTTGTCCTGTCACTCCAGGCCCTCGGAAATAGCCTCTCTCCATCTTTCATGTATGACCCCTCTAATATTGAATGGCCACAAAAGGTCTCCCTGGAGACTTCTCTTCTTCAGGCTGAACAACCCCAACTCTCTCAGCCTTTCCTCATAGGAGAAGACAATTTCTGATTCATTTCTGGCAATCTGTTTTGGAGATTCTCTTAGGAGGCAGAGGTCCCCATCTTCTAAGGGATGTGAGCATTTCAGAATCTCCTAGAGAGGAAGGGCTACCAAAAAACCAGATCCTTCATTTTAGGAGCACCAGCTTCCAGGCTCAGCTGGAGTGAACCAGCCCCACATTTGGCTCTTGACAGTCCTTGTATCAGCTGTTTCAGTGGACAGCAGTGGAAGTCCTGGTCACATGCAGTGTTACAGAATCAAATCCTTACAGTCTAAAGACCCCAGACAGTATATAGAGAGCTCATTATTACCAGTATTCCAATTAATACTTTATTATAAAATTGACACATTCTGCAGTTGTTTATTTTACTTTCTTCCCAACACCCCTTTCCCCGTAAATCATCCTTTTGTCCTTCCCATGTTCCCAACAGATTCAGTGACCCAAAACCAAGTATTTTGACCTTCTGCCTGGACAAGATATTACATAAACTGCCAAACAACATGGATAAGGGCAGTCTCTCCCTGCTGATCCTCCCATGGGGATGCCAGTGAGAGCTCTCTGCTGTACCTGGCCACTGATCCCTGCCTATAGGAGCCTGCACATCTCCGATTCCTCTAAGAGCTTGTTAAATTTGATTGAAATGAGCCAGTTGGTTACTCTGTGACAAATGGGGGGCTGACAGTGGGATAAAAAAGCCTAATTTCCTCAAGCAACTAGAGAAAAAAAAAACCTTTATGAGCCTGTCAAAAGTAGATCATGAAATAATTCCCCAAATCTTAAAATACATATTTTTTAAAAATCAAATAGAGTATCTAAACTGTCTTCTGATTTCGAAACTTCTGGGGAGAAGTGGACACTCTTAGGTGGTGAATCATCCAACCTATTTTAGTGTCGACCTTAGGAGTAGGTGAATCATGCTCTAGAAATGCTTCTTCAATATTTGAATAAGAGGCTCTTCTTATTTTGTTTGATGGCTTATTCTCAGTTTGTTATTACTTAAAATATTTTTAAATTATTTTTGGTTTTAATACAGAGTTAATCTTCGCTCAAGATGAGGATGGGCTGATAATACACCTTTCTCTGAAAGCTGTGGTTTCAAAAATTCAGCAGTTTCACTCCTGTGATTTTGCAGTTTGTCTTCTGGAAGGGATGTGTGGAATAGAAACAATGAAGAAGTAAGACCAAAGAAGACAGAAGCCCAGAGGCAAAAAAGGTGAGCAAGTCAGAATCTGAAACAACACAGTCAGGAAACACACATGATGTGGTTTCTGTAAAAAGCTTGTTTGTTCAGTTAGATGGAAAGGGAATTTGTATATGCATGGCTGCAGTTTTACTAGCTGCATGTAAAAAAATGGCAGATTAATTTATTGGATACACTATCCAATATCATATTGTTATAATAGATACTATAGGATATCAGGATATACTGTTACAGGTTTTATATGTGTGTGTCTGTGTGTGTTTGTACTGTTGTAGACTCCCAACCTGCGTGCAGAGGAGCTTGACAGAGAAGAGGCTGTGCATGGACAGTGGTAAGGGGTGGGATAAACAATTTTTTTCTTCCATCCAACAATCCAGCTTTTAAAAGTTGCATCTTTAACCCTTCAGTATAGCCGAGAAACACTTGCAGATGGCAGCTGGCTCCAGGGATGATCCCCTAATGTAAGGATCTCTGTCTACAAAAGTTGAGGATGATTTTTTTCAGTTGTCTGAGTTTTCCCTGGAGACCCTTTCTGTACCAGGGCAGCACGTGCAGCTGCTCTATTTTGAAACAAGTATGCAAGAGTGCTGTGCCATTGCTCCTGCAATATGTGCCAGGAGTTTGGTGTTGCTTTCTCTGTCTTCCTGCTTTTTCTTGCTTCTTGCTGATTCCATCAGCGTAGGATCATGGAAGGAGCAATGTGGGAAGTGGTTTAACTTGGCAGGACATAGACCTGAGCAATAATTCATGTCCCTGTGTGGTTGTCTCCCAGCCCTAGGCCAGGTTTAGAGGTTCTTCATCACAGACATTTTATCCTCTCTGTTCTATTTGCTTTTCCCTCCCATTGAGCCTTTGTTAAGAGCAACTACTGAGCTGCATTCAGTGTCCTTTTTTATATGTGTTCTTATGAAAGCTGTATTTTAAACCCTATGTTGTATAAAATATGTCTATAGACTTGACTTATGAAAAGGGTGATAGACTAAGGCATAAAACTAATTTAATTGGGCAGAAGACAGAACTTCATTTAAAATAAATGAACACACTGTTATTACCCAAGTAAGCAGCACCCAAGCTATTCATGGAATGGCATTTGCCTTTAATAAATATTTTCCACAATACATGCAAGTTATTCATGGAATGGAATTCATTTTTAATAAAAGTTTATGTAATGCTGACCACTTGGGACTCCTAGGAATTAAAGATTTAATAAGAACATGGTCTGTCATCTTATTTTTCTTGATTTTTGACCTCAGAGCTATAAAAGTGGTTGTAATGTGAGGTTTTTTTCAGTTCCAGACCCCTTGAACATTTCCATTACATGTAGGCCCTACTAATAAGTCTTTGTTTTTCTTTGTGATCTCTCATACATCCCTCAGTACTTGTTTGAATGCCCTCCCAAAAAAATCAGTGGCTTGTAGGTTGAAAGTTTGGGGTATATTTGTGATGACTTCTATTATGGGGGGGTGGGGTGCTATTTTAAAACAAAATATAATTGCGGGTGCTTTCATTATTGCAGGTACTGATGACAAATCCCCTTTGGTCCCTTTGGCTGTTCAGCCATTAATCTTTGGGAAAAGTGAGTGGCAGGAGCCTTTGCTGGAAGTGGCTGTGGGGCACAGCAAGCCTTGGCCAGGAGGAGCAGAAGATATTTTGCCGACTGAGTCATGGTATTAAATGTGCTTTTTACAGTGAAATTCATTGTAAGAGTGAAGCAGGTCATTGGTATTTAATCTGAACCAGAGTTGTGCAACTTCAAGTGACTCTGCAGGAGATGGGTTCCCATGATAGGTTCCTCATCCAGGGCTATGAAGCTCTTCCAGGCAAAACATGTCCTTGTGGTTACGCCTTTTCTTTCATTTCTTCTTGCTTACGTAGAAAACCTGTATGTGTAACAATTTGAAAGGCTTTTAAAATTTCTTAAATAAAATTATTCATTGATAAGTAAGTGCCTCAATGGAAATACACGTATTTTATTTTAATACATACTATGTAATTAGAAAACCATGTAATAATCTATTCTTTGAAAAAGAAAGGAGAATTCTGAACTAAGTTTCATGGTGGCTGATTTTGCAGTAGTATTGTGTGCAATATTTTTGGTTTATGCTGCAGGGCAGGGGTGACAACTCTTTCTATTTTTAATTTTGTGTCTTAATGATACAGATAATTCACAGTAGTTTCTTTTGTATTTTTCTCAGTTGGCTGTGCCTGGTGCAGTCAAACCATGAAATATGTATATTATTGTGGGATGAGACACTTACAGCATGAAATGGATCATCAGTATTTAAACTCTACCTCTAAGTTTGATAAAAAAACTTCTTAGATCAGGTGTTTAGGTGTTAATAATAATAATAATGACACAAATAATAATAATAAAGACACAAAGCTGAACTTTCATTTCACTCTTTCTACTATCAACTTTACAATGGATTTAAAATATTTGTTCTAAAGTGTTTCTTGCTTTCAGAAAAAGGCTATATGCAGTTTTTTTGCAAAGGAAAATGTGAGATTTACAGCTGAAATGGAAGTTTATATGCAAAGGCATTTTTTCCCCTGTTTTATTTATGTATTAGTTGGTTTAGGTAGCACTGATTTATCTAAATCTTGTACAATATTTATTAGTGAATGTTAACTACTCAACAATCCTAGGAGTGGAAGTAGTGGGAGAGGAATGGAGCCTCGGTTCTTCAGCTCAGAATATAATAGTATAAAGAGTTCACATTGGATCTCATTTAAATTAAATAGCTTATTTTCCTACAGAACTTCTAGCCAGTTTTCTTCCCTTTCTATTTAATTTTTCAGGGTTTATTTTGGAGGTTTTTTAACTGCTTGTCATTCCTGGATGCAATTCTGAGATACAAAAAGGCAGTATTTGCACAGCTTTTTGATTTCTTGGGACAAACCCTAAATATAGAAGGGGTGGCTTTGTCCACAGTTTCAGCTGCTGCAGTCGTCATTGTCATAAAGGCAGGAAAACAGACCCAAGTGCACCATGGAAGGTAAGATGGTTTGTGGTTGGACTTGATGATCTTAAAGGTCTTTTCCACCCTAACAGATTCTGTGATTCTATGGCTGGGTGGCTTTGTTTTCATTCTTGGCTTGGTTTTTCATTGCACCCTTCCAGTCCCTGAAGGGAGCCTACAAGAAGGATGGAGAGAGTGTATTTGAAAGGGCCTGGAGTGACAGGACAAGGGGCAATGGCTTCAAACTGACAGAGAGCAGGTTTAGATTGGGTATCAGGATGAAATTCTTCCCTGTGAGGGTGGTGAGGCCCTGGCACAGGTTGCCCAGAGAAGCTGTGGCTGCCCCATCCCTGGAAGTGTTCAAGGCCAGGTTGGATGGGGCTCTGAGCAACCTGGGCTAGTGGGAAGTATTCCTGCCCATGGCAGGGGGTTGGAACTGGATGATCTTTAAGGTCCCTTCCAATCCAAACCATTTTATGATTCCCTGTGAGAGCTTAGGTCACATGTAATTCCACAACACTCATGAAAAGCAAGAGAATGACTGTACGTAGTCTTTAGAAGCCACAAAATACCTGCGTGAGTCAAAAAACCCTGCCCAAGGAAGGGAAAACTCTTCACTCACAAGTAATTTCTAAATGACTTTACACAAATGTGGGAAGTCACGCATTTGTCCTTGGCGATCTCCAAGAAAAGTCCCGTGTCTCTGCAGTTTCTCTTAGGCTGAGAAAATAGGTGCTGCAGCTGATGGGAGAGTCTCTGCTAGAAGATGACAGGCTGTTGGAAAAGACAGTGAGCAGAACACTGAACTGCATGGCAAGGAACAAGGCTGGCAGCCACATATTTCTGGCATGAGCCAATTTTCTCTTTTCTTGGAAGAGCAGATAACACTGGCCAGTGAGGTATGTTTTAGGTGTGACTCCCAGTCACGATTCTGTTTAAATATACTTAATTTTAAGATTTTTCAAATTTTCAGATTTTCTTTTAAATTGATAGATAAATCAAGGGTTAAAACAAAACGGGACTTTTATTAGACTCGGTGCATTGTCTGGGAGAACCTGCAGGACTCACCCTGCCCGCCCTCTCCTGCAGGTAAACAAACCAATGGATCCTCCTCTGTGGCTTTAACAGCACCGAAAGGTTTAGAGCCCTCCACGGAGGGGAATGAATACGTTCAGTTTCTTTCCTCGGGCCTGAAAGTACTTCTGGGCTGGTTTACCTTTGTCAGTCAGCTTGGCTTCTTGGGGACCATTTTGCCCTCTTTCTTTTCATTATGTGTGGCAGGAGCTGCGGCTCCATGTTAAAAATTCTGCAGTTTAAGAGATTCTCTTTTCTCGTTTCACCCCTTTCCGCACACACCCCTCCCACGTGCCACAGCTGAATGCCCTCCCCATTACAGGCACTCGATGGCAGGTTTAATTGCCCTGTTCTAAGTAGTTCCCTGTTGAAAAGGGGACAAATGATGGATGTTAATGTGCTTTTGCCTGGCAGTCAGAAGGAGTGGGTTGGGGTTGGTAAGCATTGGCCTGCTGTCAGAGCGATTGCACCATAGAGTTCACCTTCAAAAACACCACCATTTGAAACAGAGATGCCTCATGCTTTCCCTCTTAAACCTATGTTATGCCTCCTAAATCCATAATAAATGACCTAAAGAACAGGCAGTTGCCTTAGATGCCTTTCATACTGGAGCCTGCAGTCAGTCCAGCCCTCAAACAATTGCCAGTTTTCTGGCTTGTCTTTGCTTTGGTTTCCACAAAATATCTGTGACTGATCTCTTAACATGACATTTCCCTGTTGGTTCTGCCCAGCCAGACCTCGCAGCAGCAAGTCCCCGGGGAAAGAGTAGCATTCTTGCACTCTCAGCTACTCCTGTGCTTAGTGCCAGACCACTCTCCCAAGGCTGCATTTCTAAAGGGATAACATGCCAGTATTCCTCATAATCTTCTCATGACCTTCCACTCCACTCTGGTGAGACCTCCCTGCAGTGCTGCCTCCAGCTGTGGGGGCCCAGCACAGCAAGGACATGGAGCTGTTGGAGTGAGTCCAGAGAAGGGACACCAAGGTGATCAGGGGGATGGAGCAGCTCTGCTGTGAGGAAAGGCTGAGAGAGTTGGGATTGTTCAGCCTGGAGAAGAGAAGCTTTGGGGTGACCTAATTGTGGCCTTCCAGGACCCGAAGGGAGCCCACAAGGAAGATGGAAAGAGACTATTTCCAAGGGCCTGGAGTGACAGGATAAGGGGGAATGGCTTCAAACTGACAGAGAGGAGGTTTAGATTGGATATTGGGAAGAAGTTCTTCCCTCTGAGGGTGGGGAGGCCCTGGCACAGGTTGCCCAGAGAAGCTGTGGCTGCTCCATCCTTGGAAGTGTCCAAGGCCAGGTTGGATGGGGCTCTGAGCAACCTGGGATAGTGGAAGGTGTCCCTGCCCATGGCAGGGGGTTGGAACTGGATGATCTTTAATGTCCCATCCAACTCAGACCATTCTATGATTCTATAAATATTTTCTGTACTTCTGCCTTTGGATGGAGCAATAATTGTCCCCACCATTCCTTGACTACAGCAGCACTTGCTTGGGCACCCTATGGAACGAGTGTGTCATATACCTCAGTAAGTGATTTTAATTGACCAAATGGATTGGCTGCTTCTGAATAAATCTGCAGATTGTTAGTTATACTTTCCATCTTTAAATTATGCATTAGAATTACTACCTGTCTTTTGTTAGTGATCAGTATTTAGCATGTGTCTCAGGCACAATAGTTCACCATTATATAATGTGTCAGCAGAGGGTGACTAACTGGAATTTAAGCTCTTTTTTTTTTTATGTGTATCATTAAGTAGCACAGAAGTAGCATCTTCCAGTCATTTCAGTTTATGCTTTGGATTGAGGCGTACCCACATTCTGAAATCTCTGCTGCCTGCTCTTTGTCTGGGGCAGGAGGCTGCAAGGGGCACACATCCAGACACAGGACCTTCCTGCTCATAATAAAGCCCCCACTTCTGGGTGCTGGAGGAGGCACCAGCTGGTTTTAACCTGCTACTCAATGCAAAGAGATACAACGCAAAGATACTTTTCCCACAGAGGGCAAAGACAAGTTCAGGGTAGGAGTCTCTGAGGGCACAGGAGGAAATCACTCCTGACTCCCCATCCCCTCCCTTGTGCTGCCTGTGGAACACACCACTGGGGACGGACAAGAGAAAGTAGGAGGGAGCATCCCAGCAGCAAAAGGCTCAAAAGGGAAGAAGACAATGAAAACCCAAGTCTATCCGTGTTAAATCAAACCATTTGTGCCAAGAAAACTTTCATGCCAGAGCAGCAGCCCATGAGACAAAGCCAAGCTGCTACAACTTGGTTTTGACTTTTCTTGGTTTACCCAACCTGCAAGTGTATACTAGAGGGATGAAAGGAGCAGGAAGAGAGGCTGAAGCAGTCAGGGCTACCCTGAATCCCAGGGTACAAATGTGACCACACCACTGTTTAGCAGAGCAGAGAAGGTGCCCCTTGGTTCTTCTGCCACAATTCTTAGCATTTCTAAGCAAGCCGTGTGTTGCTTTAAAAGGCCAGCACATCATCTCCAGAGCATTTTCTAAGCACATTTTGCACACTTCTGGCTGCTCCTGGCTGTTGTCCTGGCAAACTTTGATCTCTGCAGGACTTGACCTTTCAGTGTACAGGCTGGCAAAGCTGCAACAGGTCGGCAAGCTGAGAGAAACCCTTGCTGCTTTACCTGCCAGCAGACTTGTTCAGGCTCCCTGTGTTTGGCTTCCCCTGATTCCTGCAGAAAGGTGCAGCTAAACCAGACACAACAGCATTTCCTTTCTTGTGAAGTTTTCTAGGCCTTGTTTCTTGCATAAGTAGTAGGAGAGGTGGCTGCAGAGAAGTTTAAACAACAGCTGCCAGGCATTTAAAGCAATCCCTCATGATTGTGCTTTCCCATTTGGTACCAGTGATGATTAAACTCATCTAAGCCTCTCCTCCACTTCCCTCCTTTTCCTCCTGTCACACTGACACAGCTGTTGGTGTGTGTCTGCAGTGGATTGGATCAGGAACTGACCCAGCTAAAACCAGCCAAGGGTAGACTGGAGAACTGTTACTCTTCAGCCACTGAAACTTCCCCATCTGCCTCAGGCTGGAGTTGCGCCCACAGCAGGCAGAGCACAGGGGGGAAGTGAGCACTGGGACACGTGGAAGAGGGGATGAGGGACACTCATGCTGCTTCTGAAAGAAAAGCAGGTGGAAGCAGAGCTTCAGTGGGATGAGCACAGCAGTACACTCCTCAAAGGCACTTAAGAGATGGGCACTGATTCCACCTGTGTGACGTATGCTTGGAAAAGCTTCAAAAGCTGGATCTCCCCTGGAAATATGTGCAAAAAAAGGTAATTTCTGCTTAATGCCCTTGTTCTACTTTCTCTTAGCTTGCTGCTGCTCCCCTCAGCCTGCTGTTTGATGATGTGGTAGCAACACAACCCACCCCAGACTGCAGTTTTCCCACTCTTGTGCCAACCCTGCTGTTTGTGGAGCTGTGCTGAGCATTGGAACAGGGAAGCAATCCAACTTAAAAATAACCCAGCGGGTGGCTGGGGATGGCAGGAGCCTTACCCATCCCATGTAATCTGCTGTCACAAGTCAGTAAGGGCTGTTTGCAACTGCTGGATGTCATGAAAGCCCAGCCTCGGAGATACCTGTTCAAGACAGGGAATGGGAACTTTTTAGCCTTGGGACCCTTGGGAATGAGGAGGCAGGAATCCTTTGCCCATGTTCATGAGGGACAAGAGAGCAAACCTCACTGTGCACAGATGCCAGCACAAAACATCTTCACACAAGCTTTACTTAGCAGATCTTCTTCACCTGATGCCTTTGGAACAAAAGTTAACAGCAGTGTGCTCTGTTCAGCTGATGGATGTTCTTTATTCTCTGGATTAGGGAGAAAGCTACCATGATTTTCAAGTGCTGTCAGAGTACTGCAGATATGGGGGCTGTGCTAGCACCAAGAAAGGGAATAGAAGATCCTTCTTCACAGACATGAATCCAATAGCTCTGTGGTACAGAGTGAAGTAACAATTTGTGGATGTATTCCAGAAGAATTCCTTTTCTTCTCTGCTCTACAGAAGCACTGCCAGGGCTGTGATGCACCAGCACTGACCTACATGATCACAGCAGCAGTGACATCATTTTCACCCACTCACAGGCACGGAGGGAAGCATCTGTATTATTCATTCTCTCTTGCATTCCAAGCCATGTCTGGGTTTCTTCTGGCATCTCTCTTCAGTTCATGGTTCATGCCTCCTGGGCTGACTATTTTTAAATACCAGTCATTTCCTTTTTCTCCCCCTCCTACTTCTGACTTGGCACTTCACTGCTTCTCTCCCTAGGAATGCCCCTGCTGGGAAATGGCTGGCTTGAGCACTGATGGCAAAGAAGGTGAAGCATCAAGAGACTCAGAGCCTGAGGAATTTCAGGATCTTCTTGGGTTAAACTCACTGAGAAAGGAATTCACTTTTTCTCCACATGCATCAGTGGCTCTGTACACAGTGAGATGGAAGGTGCAGGTGAAACCCACAGTCACATTAACACGAGCAGCTACATCCCATGTTTGCCAAATGAAAGCAAGGGCCTGAAGCTCAGGCAGGATGTGGCTGCCCTAAGGCAAACCCTGAATGCTTTCACACCAAGCCTTGTGCTCCGAACAGGCCTGACCATGCCAGGTAATTCCTTAGATTTAAGGGTCCAGAAAAAACACCATCATGTTTTTCCAACTTCTTTCACTTCTCTAAGAATATGAGGACTTGTGTTCAGTGATTTTAATTCTCTATCTAGACACAGAGGGAATTGTTCTGTTCTACCCCCTGCCCCCTGCATTCCCATTTCTGCTTCCCTTCTTGTAATAATTGTTAAAATTATTTTCAATAAAGCATCTTGTGGTTCCCTTTTGACCCTAGGTTCACATAAAGGTTTGATCATCTGTCCAGTGAACTAGGAAGATGCCTGCAATCTCTCTAATGCACACTAAACATAAATTCTGTTTTTCCTGTTTCACTTGGTATTTCTGCCTGCCTGAAGGTGGAGAGAAATCAAAAGTCATCTGTTAAAGAAATCAGGCAAGAAAAGAAAGCAGTTGACCAGCAAAGAGGCATCTTCTTAAGCACAACAGCCATGTGCAGAGCTGTGGGAAGAAACTTCTCAGTCCCTGTACTAGGAAAGATCTGCTAAGGCTGGGAAAAGGAGAGTCCAAGGACATAACATAGGCCTGTCCAAAGCTCTGCCATCTGTAAAGGCAGAGTTCTGCATCCTTTGAGGTGATTTGGGGTAAGCAAGGTGAGGCTGCTCTTTTGTGAGGGGAAACTCTGACAGAACAGGGAGCGACACAGAGAAGCCTCCTCTGTGGTTCTGTGCTTAAAGATGGGAGGGCACAAACACCTGAACCAGGGCCAGGCAGAGCTCAACAGGCTGTGGGAAAGGTCAGCTTGAGGGAAAGACACAGCAGGCAATGCCCAAAGCAGCACATGACCAGCAGCAGAGCAATTGCAAGAACTCTGGAAAGCAAAACAAAGTAAGTCCAGCTAAGTCCACCACAGGGTTTGCTGTGGTGGCAGAGTTATTTTGAACAGCCTGTCCCTATGGCTGTTTGGACAAGTCCCTTGGAAACAAGGAAACACATGAGTTTGCACATCTTTGCATCCATGAGGATGTTTGGACCTGGTATGTCCTGCTTTAATCAACAGATACTTTCATCAGGGTTGGCATGGAAAGGGTAAAGGCCCTGCAGAGCCTGGGACACAAAATTGTAAGCAGCAAAGCAAAGTACTCCAGCAATGCCTCTTCTAGCCTCCCTTTGCTCTGTTTCCTGAAATTTCCTGTATTTCCTCTTTTTTTCAGAGATGGAGGCTCCTCCTGTTGTGTGTCTGGCTAGTCAGACCAGTGTTGTTGGGGTAAAGGGAAAGCACAGCCAGAAAAAAGAGTCTCCTGTGCATGCAGGGACACTTTTGTTTGTTTGATGTATCTCAAAAAATGTGTTAGAGATAACACATAAAATACTTATTAAAATTTATTAAACACAGAAAAAACACACCTCTTTTCCAAGATCAAAAGAAATCTGTTTTCCCAGCCACAAACAATGAAGCAAAGAAGAATTCAAGAGTAAAAGCAGCTGTATTTCAGTGATCACTGTTACATGTATTTTTTTCAGCAGGGGACTGGAAAACTGGATCCCGTATAACTCAGGTGGAAGAACTGGGAAAATAATCTCCTCAGAACAGCTGCAGCTCTGCTAGAACCAGGCTCAGGTACCACTAGGATGGTTTGTCACTGCAGAGTAAAAAAGACAAACCACTTTCTCTCATAAAGGAACGGTGAGCAAGGAGTGCCCTCCTCTGGCTTTTCAGATTCTTGCAGAAATGTTAGAAAATAAAGACTAATTCTAAGAATATCCCTCAAACTCCACATTCTTGGGACAAGAAATTAATGCCCAGGAGGTCACTCTAGGGAGACAGAGAGAAAGGAAAGGAGGGGAAGGAAGGGAAGGGAAAGACAAAAGGGAGGGAAGGAAAGGAGAGAGGGAGAGAGATGAGGTAACAAAGAACACCAAGGTGATTTTATTTCAGAGACGTCATTCATTCATTTGTCTACCTTAGGTATTTCCGAAGTGCCACAGTCTCACTGCAGTTTTTAAGCACACCAGGAATTTACAGTATTCTACACAGCTCCCACAGCTGGTGGGAGCATCTGGGCACCAGTTGGTGCCCACAAGTGTGGGATGGGGTGTGCTAGGGATGGTCTGCTGGAATTACAGCAGCTAATTTGCATTTTCCAGTAGCTTCCCACTATGACCCTGGGGGAGCAGAGGGCTGGTAGAGAAGTCAGCAAGCTGGCTGCTGTGAGAGGGAGCCTTCTGGTTCTTGCCTTTTTGCACATTCCCAGTACCTTCTGAATTTGGCTCGTCAGTGCCCGCAAAGTGATTAAATCCCTGGAAGAAGAGGAACATACCCTGTAGCTTCTGCAGCAGCAAAAGCAGAGTTGGTACCCAGATTCTCCTCTCAAGCTACATGAGCACAAACAGTAAAGGGCAGCCAGGCCAGGGGAAATGAATTATTTCAGCCAAGTGACACTGAACAGGGAAAACCAACAATGGATGTGGAAAGGAACTCTAGTAATGTGCTTACACTGGTGAGCAGTCCAATCCTAGCTGCTAGTGAACAGCTGGGAACCCTAAGGCCACTGTGATTTGGCATAGTTTAGAATAAGTTAATAAAGACCTCAGAAATAAATGCATGTCAACCCTTTTAATTTATAGAGCACTGCTAAGTACACACAGCACTTCACAAAGCACGTAGGAAGGAAAATAAATGCTCTGAGAGCTGTTGTGAAGGGGCAGACACCCAGAGGTGTGACAAAACATCTGCACCTTGGCCACGTGGCAGGTGGCATCTGATTCTAGTACCAGGGAAAGAGGAGGATGCAGCCTTGGGATGCAGAACTACCCACTGCAACCTCTGCACTCTTTCTGTCCATGCCTAGGGTGCGCTGGGAGGAGGTGACTGAAAAGGGCAACGTGGGCCAAAGGCATCACTTTGTCCATCTGTATCTGGTGTAGTGACACCCTTGTCCACCCCCTTGTACCTCAGGCACATTTTGGACAGGCCTGGACCGGGATGACCTTGGATGACACCCAGAGCACACCTAGGGATGCTGCCTACCACGCGTGCCCCTGCTGGTGGGACAGTAGGTAGTAGTGGCGAGTGAAGCTCTTGTCACAGTCGGAGCACTGGAAGGGTTTCTCCCCACTGTGGGTCCGACGATGACGGATGAGGGTGGAGTTGTCACCGAAGCTGGTCCCACACTCGGCACACTTGTAGGGCTTCTCCCCAGTGTGGGTGCAATGGTGCTGGACAAGGTGCAAGCGCTGGCTGAAACCCTTCCCGCAGTCCGGGCACAGGTAGGGCTTCTCCCCGGTGGGGACACGCCAGTGGATGAGCAGCTTGGAGCTCTTCCTGAAGCACTTGCTGCAGTCGTCACACCTGTAGGGCTTCTCTCCGGTGTGGAGCCGCTGGTGGGCGGTGAGGTTGGAGCTGTCGCCGAAGCCCTTCCCGCACTGGGGGCAGCTCTGGGGCTTCTCTCCGGAGTGGGAGCTGGCGTGGCGGAGCAGCCCCGAGCTCTGGTAGAAGTTCCTGCCGCACATGGCACAGACGTGAGGCCTCTCGCCGGTGTGGCTGCGCTGGTGCTGGGCCAGCTGGGCGCTCTGCCTGAAGCTCTTCCCGCAGTGCCGGCACGGGTACGGCCGCTCGCCCGTGTGGACGCGCCGGTGCTGGATGAGGTGGGAGCGGCGGCCGAAGCTCCTGCCGCAGTCGGGACACACGTGCGGCCTCTCCCCGCTGTGGATGAGCTGGTGGCGGGTCAGGTCGGAGCTGCGGCCGAAGCTCTTTCCGCACTCGATGCAGATATAGGGCTTCTCCCCCAGGAGCGCCCGATGCTGCACCACACCATCTTTGCGCCTCTGGAAACCGCGGCGAGAAGCCTTCTCCCTCCCGGTGTCTGGGAGAAGGGACACGTCCCCGTCACAGCCCGGAGGAGAAGCTGCCCTCTTGAAAAAGTCCCCACAGGGCTGGGCTGCCTCCAGCCCATCCCGCCGGAGATCCCCCTCACTGTCACTCATGCTCCCATCACCTGCCGGGACACAAGGATGCTCCAGACACACTGACACGTTCACTCAGGGGCCGCTCCCGCTCCTCTCCCCGGCCCCGCCAGGTGCTGCGTCCTCCCACCCGGCCCATCCCGGCTCCAGGGCACCGGAGGCGGCGTCGGGACCGGCTCCATCCTCCCTCAGTGTCACCCACACGCTCCCGAGGGGCCGGGCCGAGCCGGGCAGAAGGAGACGGGGCGGGAAAGCCGCGGATCAGCGGCGCACGCCCGGCCGGCCCTCCCGACCCGCCCCCTCCATCGGGAATCCCGCCCCCTCCATCAGGAAACCCGCTACGTAGCCCAGCCCCGGCCCGACGGGACAGCACAGCCCGGGAAAGCTGGGCTGGGCCGGGTTGGGACCCAGCTGGGCCGGGCTGGGCTAAGCCCGACGGGGGGGCTCCGGGAGCGGGGAGTGGGAGGTGGCCCCGCAGGGTCCCGCCCCGCCGGCGCTTCCAGCGGCTCCCGGTGTAACCCTTCCGACCCCGGACCCCGTCCCGGCCCCGCCCGGGGCGCTGTCACTGAGTTACGGTCATGGAATCACGGAATCAGTCAGGTTGGAAAAGACCTCTGAGATCAGCGAGTGCAACCTGTAACCGGTCACCACCTTGTCAGCCAGTGACTCCACCACCTCCCGGGGCAGCCCCTTCCAATGCCTGGTCACCCTTTCTATGAAGAAATTCTTCCTGATGTCCAACCTGAACCTCCCCTGGTGCAGCTTGAAGCCCTTTCCTGTCGTCCTGTCTGTGGCTGCCTGGGAGAAGTGCCCGACCCCGAACCTGGCTACAACCTCCTTTCAGGTAGTTTTAGAGGGTGATAAAGTCCGTCCCGAGCCTCCTCTCCAGTCTAAATACCCCCAGCTCTCTGATCAGCTCCTCCTCAGACATGTGCTCCAGACCCTTCCCCAGCTCTGTTCCCTTCTCTGGACACTTCCAGCCCCTCAATGTCATTCCAGCAGTAAGGGGCCCAGAACTGGACATGGGATTTGAGGTGTGGCCTCACCAGTGCCCAGTACAGGGGGACGATCCCTGCCCTGGTCCTGCTGTCACACTATTGCTGATCCAAGCCAGGTGCCAATGGCCTCTTGCCCCCCTGGGCACACCTGGGCTCATGTCCAGCTGCTGTCACCAGCACCCCCAGGGCCTTTTCTGATGGGCACTTTCCAGACCCTCTGTCTCAGCCTGGAGCTGCAGGGGGTTGTTGTGGCTGAAGTGCAGGACCCAACACTTGGCCTTGTTGAACCTCATACCACTGGCCTCAGCCCATCAATCCAGCCTGTTCAGATCCCTCTGTCCCTACTGCCCCACGGTGTGGGCCCTGCCCTGTGCCATGCCCCATTCAGGACTGGGAAGGAACAAGGAGAGGCTGGAGCAGGTGGCTGACCAGGTGCCATTCCAACACTGGTCACATAGTAGTGGAAGGTGTCACTGTCTCTGGCAGGACTAGATGATCTTTGAAGGTCCCCTCCAACCCAAACCATTCTGCAATCCCTAAACTTCAACAACTGACATGTTCCCAAGCTGCTCTATAAATGAGGAATGGTGGCTGTTTTGATGAAACTCAGAGCACATGGCAAAAAAAAAGATACTAAAAATTTGGACTTACCAAAAGGTAAGAAAGAAACATAAACTTTCATGAGACTTTCATACAGCTGAGTCACATCATTTGAGAGTACTGAGTCAACCAAGAGAATGGGACACACCTATTTTTAGCTTGGGATACAAAGGTTTGCTGAACGTGAACTGGCACTTGTGTCTGTATGCTTAAATCCTGGCCTGAATATTCATTAAAAAATTACTATAATTTTTAAATAATCAAAGTTGAATGCTTATGTTTTTCACAGTTATTCAAAGCCGAAGAAACAAAGTCTTTTTTGTGCTTTGGGGTCCCTGAACAAACTTAAAACTTTTCTGTCTGGCCTGATATGGTGGGAAAACAGTTCTGTTGTCCCCACCATCCATGCAGAATTGTCTTCTGACAGAGCCCTTTTTAAATGGCTCTGTCAGAATTTTTACCCAAATGCTGCTTCATTGAGGTAATCAGAGAATTAGCCACTGCAGGAGAGAAATTAAGTTCTGCAAATTAGGAAGATGTGTCCCACAAGATGGAAAAACAAGAGGAAGGACCAGTGAACTCCATACCCACAGCATTCCCGGTATAGTAAGCTGGAGGAGGAGAAAGCCTTTGCTGAAGTCCTTCATAGGGGCTGTGAGAAAGCTCAGCTTAAACTCTTCAAAAATCAATCTTAAGGAGCAACTGGTAAATGGGGAAAATGTGGTAGCAATTGTGTTCAGCCTGTTCTCTGCCATCTGGAGACCTGGGAAATAATCACAGGTAGGGAAGATGGAACCTGGGATAAAATTGTCAGTAAGGCAGCTGTAAGGAGTACAGAGAAAGAAAGATTAGGTTAATATTTACATGTGAATGCAAAAGAAGATGCTGATCCTAGGACAGGACAACCTTGACCTCACAGAGGGTGGAGGCACAAAAGGAATGCATATGAAAAACAAAAAAGGACCTGTAGCTCTTTGGGAATTTGTTATTTCTGTTGCTCAGAATACATACTTCCAAGGACTGGCACGGCTGAAGGAAATGGAAATGAATCCAGTCACTCCCTGGGTAAGGAAAAGCTGGGAAGATGGCCAGGGACACATCACTAAATCTTTGAAATATAATACTCACAGAGGTGAGCGTCATCAGGATAACAGCAATAAAAGGCTGGGGGATGGCTTGCTGTGAATAATTTACAGTAGTTTAATTAACACCAAAATAATTTATAAGAATTTTAATCATAGTCTAAATCACCAAGTGAGCAAATTTGAATTAAGTAAGCAATGTTAATCATATTTTGTAGGCATACCTTTAAAGGGCTTTCCTCTCTGAAGGAGAGATTGATTCTCATTGTTTGCTGAAGATTCAGAAAGCTTAAAATAAGAATAATCTTTTCATGAAATAACCTTTTTTTTTTGTTAGCAAGGATACACTACATATACACACAAGGAGTTCTGTAAATTAACATGAGTTTAATTATTTATCTAACCCACATAATTTGCAGTGTCATGATTTTGTAAACTGTTGAATCGCACCCACAGCTCCTGCAGCCGCCCAGGGAGCCCAGTGGCTTGGGAGAGGCACTGCTGGGTGGTAGTTCCTGAAACTCCATGTGGAAGAATGACCACCATGTCCAAGGGCCTCTCAGTCCTTTCTGAGCTCTTGAACTTCAGGTCCTGTCACTGCAGCAGTGGCTGCTGCATGTTCTCTCTCTGTTGCCACAAGGCAGGTCTTCCTCTTTGCTGTCCTTCCTTTCTTACACATGGAGACATGGAGCTCCTGGAGCAGGTCCAGTGGAGGCTGCGGAGATGATTCAGGTACTGGAGCATCTCCCTGGGGAGGAAAGGCTGAGGGAGCTGGGGCTGTTCAGCCTGGAGAAGGACCTCATCCATGTGTGTCAGTGTCTGCAGGGAGGGGGCACAGGATGGACCAAGCTCTGCTCAGGGGTGCCCAGCAATGGGACAAGAGGCCACGGGCAGGAACTGATGCCCAGGAAGTTCCACCTGAGGAAGAACTTTGCTGTGCAGTGATTGAGCACTGAACAGATTGCCCAGAGAGGGTGTGGAGTCTCCCTCCCTGGAGATATTCCAGAACCATCCAGACACAACCCTGTGCCATGTGCTCCAGGATGACCCTGCTGGAGCAGGGAGGTGGGACCAGATGACCCACTGTGGTCCCTTCCAACCTGACCCACTCTGTGATTCCACTTGCCAAGCTGCACCCAGCAGGCACGAAAGCCCATGGAGACAATCCAGCACTTCTGCAGGAGAACACTGTCCGTCCCCAGCAGGGACACGGAGCTCTGTATTCGCTCCGTGCGGGAGAACCCAGGGAGGAACGTGGACAGAGCCGCGGGGATGGAACCACGAAGTCACGGGAGGGCACCACGCAGGGCAGCCAAGGAAAAGCTCCCACCGTATTCCCAGGCGGTGTCGGTGCCGAAGGGCGATCCCGAGGAGCGCCCGGTGCTCCCGTTCCCCGCGGGCCGGGGGGGACCCACAGGCCGGGCGGGAGCGCTGGGATTGGCGGGAAGAGCCGCCGGCACTGGGCACAACCAGCAGCAGGCCAAGGCCCTGGAACAGCCCCGGTGGGAGGGCAGGGATGGGCCGGCACCGTCGGGAGCGGGTCCTGGAGCTCCCTGGGATGGGGAGGGGGCGGAGCGGCCCCGGCGGGAAGGAGCCGCTCCCGGCGGATAAAGGGTGCGGGGCGGTGTGGAGGCTGAGAGGTGAGTGGGAGTTTCCGAGGGACACTGAACGTGGAAGAGGGTGCTTTTTATCATACTGGTCTCTGGATTAAGTTTGCAGCTCACCAAACTCCAGGTCTTTCCCGAGAGCTCCCTTCCCTCTCTGCCCAGAGGTGTTCGTTCCCATGTTCTGGTTTGCCCCTTTGAGGCTGGGCACTGCCAAAATGTGTTGAAAGGGTGTCTGCCCCCTCTCTCTTCTCCCATCAGCCTGGAAAAGGTTTCACACTCCGCGTCTCCTCTCCTCTTCCAGATGGAGCCAACAATGGAGTCCATCTTTTCTATTTTCCAGAGCCCTGAAAGCAATGATTCTGCAGGATATCCAGGTGAGATGTAAACTTTTGCTCCTTCAATCCTAGAGGAAGGCGTGGGGCTCCACCACGTGGTGCCAGAGACATTGCATTCCTTCTTCCCAGCTGGCTGCTCTGCCTTGGAATGCTGGGATGGGATGCTGTGCCAGGCTGTGGCAAGGCTGCCAGTGGTATTCCTTGTTTCTTTCTCCTGAGGGTTTCTAGTGCCCCTTTTAAAACAAGGCAAGACAGTTCATTTGGAGTGAAGGGAAGCATCACACATCTCTTTTCCAGGCTTTTCCACGGGTGAGGAGAGTCTGAGGGAGTTGCATGTCCACCTCCTGAGTGCATGACTCCCCAGCACTGGTTGTGGATGGGAATGGAGGGTTGTTTGGTTCCCATTTCACTATTGGAGACCTGGGGTCTCTGCAGGTCTCTTAGGGAATAACCAGCCTCGTGGTTGTAGTGTAAGGAACGACTGGTCCTGTCTTCATTCCTCTGGGAGAAAGCTGCCTCTTGGGTGTAATTCCTTAATGTAAGGGATAGGCCTCTCTCCCTCAGTAGGTTGGTTTGTTTGTTTTATGGCTACTATTTACATCTGGGGAGTTGTGGCCGTGTAGATAGAGAGCGTTTTGCCCCTTCAAGTCTGCATTAGTTAAGAATTTTATTCCTTGGTGTTGTAGAGGTAGGACTGAAACTGCACTGCAGAGTTTCATCTTCAGTGTAGAAACCCTGGTTTGGTTTGTTGTTTTGTTTTGGTTTGGTTTTTTTTTAGTGGAGTAACAAACCTTCTGTGTTAAATGTTTGAGTAATATTTTAAATGCCAGATCAGAGTGGGAATTACTACGTTTTCTATTTGAATTAATTGTAAACATCTGAAGATGTTAGCAAAAATCAAGCTTGGCTAAGTTGCATCAGGTGATCCTTATAATTTAGTTAATGGTGAACTGATGTAAATGTAAGATCTAGTCAGCAGAGTAAGATAACCAGAAGTCACTGCAGGGTGTGTGATCCTTCCCACTCATTTGTGAAATAAATGGGTTGGATTCTTTAGGAAAGAAAGGCTCTGTTTGAATGTTTCTGGTGAGCTTCTTTGGAATGTAGTTTATTTAGCTTGTCATTGCAAGGAAAGTAGGTGTGCTCTAGCAGAGATGAAAACAGATAGTAAGTTAATTGGGAATTAGTTAATTTTTTTGTCAATAAAGAGTCCTTTGATTTGTGATGCATGAATGAACAGTAACTTTATAGTAATTACAACTGTTCTTGTGCTAATTAGGGCAATACCCTGGTGTGCCAACCTTTAAAGAGCTGATTTAATTTTTTTCAGTAAGTAGGAACTAACACAAGTGAGAAACAACCTAAAGCTCCCTGTTGGTTTTGACTACTGAGGTTCAGTGGACTCTTTGGTGCTGAATGATCCCCACCTAAATGCCCACCTTTAAAACAGTGTTCATACTAATTTAGCAGGCTGGAAAGCTTTTGAGCAAAGTCTGCAGGAACAAATAGCTAAAAGTAGATATTTGTGATAGGTGAGATGTTTCAGCATATTCCTTTTGGAATTCCCTGAGGGGCAGAACAACAAGGACATGGGGAGGGGAAGGGAGAGAAAGGGTAGGTTTCTTACCTCTGTGTTCTTCCCTTTGCCACCTTCCCACCTCCCTTTTTCTTCATGTGTTCAAACTTTCCCTTTCTCTTTGGGAAAGAGTAGTCCTAGGCCAAGATGAAACCAGGCCTAAGAAATTCAGTTATTTCACAAGGAGCAGCTTATCTGCCTTAGGGAAACAGGAGTGTTGAATTGTTCTCTTCCTCCATCAGAGGGCTTTGTTTTGAGGGACACTGAGGAAGAGGAAGGCATCCCTGAAGACCTTCAGCAAGAGGAACTGCCTCAGGTACCTGCAGCCCACAGTCCAGAGAGGGGGGCAGCCTGTAATGAGCCCCCTCCCCAAAAAAGAGACTCCATGACACTCGTCCTCAGCACTGATGGTCAGAAACTGCCCTCAGAAGAGAACCCTTCCTTCAAGTGTCCAGAATGTGGGAAGGGCTTCAAGGGGCACAGCAGACTCCTGAACCATCTGCAAATGCACAGTAGAGACAAAAGGTTTGTGTGTGCAGAATGTGGGAAGAGCTTTAGCAGGAAGGCCAACCTGGTGGTTCACCAGAGAGTCCATACAGGAGAAAGGCCCTACAAGTGCAAGGAATGTGAGAAAGCCTTCAGCTGTGCCTCCAACCTCGTTACTCACCACAAGACCCATCTGAAAAAGAAAGCCTTCTCTTGCACCGTGTGCAGAAAAAGCTTCAGTGGCAACAAAGGTCTCCTGCAGCATCAGAGAGTCCATACGGGTGAGAAGCCCTACAGGCGTCCCAAGGGTGGGAACAACTTCTCTGTGAGCCCAAACTCCATCAAACATCAACATTTGAGAGAGGGTCCCAGTGCCCACACAGCAGGTAACTGAACTGAGGGCTGTCGTGTTGCCTTTTATTTCGAGTGGTAAGGAATCCCAGGGGATATATCAGATATTCTTGGTCTCCACTTACGCCTTATGCACGTCTCCCTCCTTGCTGTGGATGGGAGGGTTGGGATTGGTTTTGTTGGCTCTGGTGGTGGTACTTTTTTCCTCCTTTCTTTTATATTTATCTCTGTCAATTGGAGAAGTGCCTTGAAAATGCCGAAGTTGAAATTTAGGTTTTGCCAGGGGGGCTGCCTGGGACCTTGGACTCTTAAAACCCTCAGGTCCCACTACTTCCCATCCATAGTGTTGCCTGGTGTCTCATCCAAGATCTTCAGAAGTGCTTAGCCAACAAAATGCTAAGATTAGGGATGTGGAAGGGATTTGGACTGTGAAACAGGACCTTAATCTCTAGCAGCTAATTTTTGTTATCTGTGGATGTTAAATGAGTAGGTTTTTTTGTCTGCAGTGGGAAGTGTCTGCTGACTGTCCCTCCAGAATGTTCCTGGCACAGATGAGGGCATTGTCTCAAGTAGGGGGTTTTCTGGACTTTGCAGAATTTCATGTTCTTGTAATGACCAGAAACTCTGGGATAAAAACTAACATTGTGATTTTTTTTTCCTGTTGTTGTACTTTTCTGTGGGCAGTCCCGTTATACTTGGTCAAAAATGTTTGAAGTTTTCATCTTGGATCTTGCCTAGAGACCCCTGGAATTGTTCTGGGTGTTAGGATCTTGACCACCAGATTATCAAACTCAGGGAAATTAAGACATGAGGCCACATGAGAAGCAGGTGTTTTGTTTGTGAGGCTTTTCTCTTGTTTCCTTTTTGCATTTGTTTTTGGTTTTTTGTTTTTCTTTCTTTGGGGGTTTTTGTTTGGGTTTTTTGTTTGTTTTGGTTTGGTTTATTTTTATTATTTGCTTTTGTTTGTCTTATGGAGAAGGTTTTGAGCAGAAGAGCTGAAATAATGATGACATTATACTGAATACTAACAAAGTTTATAGTGAAATGGCAGAATTCCTAAGGTAGAGTTTGAGGCCTCTCACTCCATAGATACAGAGAGTTAGCCTAGTAACTTCTAGTAGTGAGCCATAAAGGTGAAACCTTACACTCTCAATGCTTTTTTTTCCATGATGGCTTTTAACAGATTTTTAGATGTAAGACTTTATAATGAATAAGAAAAAAAGTCTCATTTTTGCCCTGGCAGTTGGACAGTAGTTAGTATCAGATCAGTCTAACACTATATCTGCTTCTAAAGAAAGTGTGCAAACACAATCTTACTAAATCTCAACTGTCCTGTTCCTTGACAGATCCCTTGCTCCAGCTTTGCTTCCTCCTCTCCCTACATCCCCCCCCCCCAAAAAAAAAAGGTATGGGGCAATCAAGAGCATCTTGATTGTGATAAAATCCAAGTCTGTAATGTTTCAGGGGACTGTATCTGCATAATCTTTGGTCTGGTTTGGCTTAGTTTGAACCAACATGTGACTTGAATGAAGCTTTAAGTTTCAGATGTGGGTCAGAGGAGGGGTTGTTACTGAGCTGCCATGCTTAAAATGCTGACCTGGCAACTCTTGACTTCCACTGTCTCCCTTTTAGATGCAAACCAACCTGAATTTACATCTCTGCATCATAAAGAAGAGCAAAGATGTAGTGCAGAGAGAGATCACTCCAAGCTTGTTTTTGAAGAATGTAAGTATGAAGAGGTTTCTAAATGGCCATGGCAGTGTATATTGACATAGCAAGCATTAACATTCTCTTCTCTTTGTACAGTGAAGAAAGTGAGGGAAAATATGGATATGCTTCTTCTAAATCAGCAGAGTCAGCTGCAGGTCCTGAAGGAAATTCAGAAACAACTGAATATTCTCATCCCCGGCAATGCCCTGGTGAATTCCAACGTTTACAGCTTGGGAGTTCTGCTGGGACAGCAGGCGGCTGCGGCAGCTGCTGTTTCTTGCCCCCTTCTCAATCCCAGCAGTCTCCTTTGTGAAAATGCCACTGCCTTATCCCCTTCATCTGCCCGTGGAATTCTGCCTACCACTCAGCTCCCAAGCTCTCAGGATCTTGCAGCTTCCAGAACTTGCTCAGTGTTGTGCTGTGAACGAGTCCAGTGCAAACACACATGACTGTTCTGAGCCCTTTTGTCACTGGAACACGTGATCTCTGTGGTGTTGGAATTGTTATACCTGTGCAGGTGCTGACTGTGCACTCAGACTTGCTCCAGATGCTGCAGTTGATCAAATCCTGCCCATTCATCCACTGTAGCCTGCAGAGGTTTTGGCCAGTGATGCCTTTTGTCAAGGCAGCTCCCGAGATTGTTATCACTGGGGTGCAGTGAAGTACAGCGTCCTTTTACAGGGTGATGCATAAAACTTAAGCATGTTTTTTACATCTTTAGCCTGTGCTTGGGCAATTGTACCTCTCCTAATGAGCTGAAACTAATGATAAAGTCCTAAGGGGTTCTTGAAGCATCTCCTACTAAGTCTGATTTATATAGAGTTGAAAGCAACATGCTGATGTAAAGATGTTCAACATTTTGCCAAAGCTTTCTTCCTTCAGGAGGTCTTGAAATTAGGTGACCTTGAAGTAGCAGACTCTTAGCCCAGCATCACTGCTAGAACTACAGATAAAACCTTTTTTTTTTTTTTTTTTTACATACAGACAACTCCTCCCACCTCCCCAACAAACCAAACTAAAGAAACTTCACCAAAATACCACCTTTCAGATCTACCTTTGTTACTAAGAGTTCATGAGGAAAAACCAAATTGGTTTATAGGGCACTTGTTCTCTGTGCAAAGGTGAACTCAGTTGAGTTGAGTTTGGTTTTAGATACTCTGCTGTATCCTGTTTGGATTATTACGTGTTCTTGACTGTTATGTGTTGGTGCATTGGGGGCAGGACTGGAGTAAATAATTACTGGTTGAGGAGGAACACTAAGAGGAACACTCAGGAGCACCATCTTGTGAAGTCTGCAGAGGAAATAATCATATTTTCTTTTCCATTTCTGCAGGACTCAGACATTGGGCCTGTCAGGGTGGGAAAGTGCATTTTTAAGACGTTAGTTCATTATGCCTCGGTTTCTGTCAGTAACTCAGGGTTGTGGCAGTGTCAGAGCCTTTGAGCCTCTAAAATGCAATGACTTACCTTTGAACAGCTGCTGGGATAAAGAAACTTTGGGCCTTGCACCTGTGTGAAACAGTCTTTCTCTTGAACTGATGCTGTGTTGTGGGTTGTTGGTTTTGTGGTTTGTTGTTTGGATTTTTATGTTCCCTTGTTAAAAGGATGCACTGTTAGTAATTAATAAAATGTTTCAGCTTTTAAGAATGCAAAACACTTTTTTTCTTAATAAGTCATCTTCTTATTGACAGAAGTCTGTGGGACCAGGTATGACACTGTCTATCTGTGTGACTGCAGCTCTGGGGTACAGTTGTACTGTTCATACTTTCTTGGATGTTTAATGTAATTTTGCTTAGGAGCTGAATCCCCTCTTCAAATCAATGGTTAAAGTTTGTATTTTAGTTGTTTTTAAGACATTCATTATTAAAGTGTTGCAATTCTGTTAGAAATGACCCTCTGGTGAGTTTTTGTCCTTTGTAAATGAGCACCAGTGCTTAGACTTTGACACCTGAACAGGAGGTCAGTTACTCTAAGTCTGCACCTGCTGTGATTCCTTCTGCTTTTCTTCTTCCATCTTCCCCTTTCCCTGCATCAAGGCATGTCCTTCCATTTCTGTCTTTGGAAATTCCAAAGAAGAAAACATTGCAGAAGTGGAAGACTTCACAACATGGACTATGTGGGAGGACTCTCTTACTTGAGGGCTTAGGTAGGATTTTTTTCCTGTTGGGAGGGAGTTTGAGTATGATATTTCAGTTCACAGCTTTTGTATTGGGGTTCCCTAATGTGGTGTTTGGGTCTCAAATGAACTTAAGGATCAAGTCCCAAAATACCTCTGGGGACTGGAGGAAGTGCTGATACTGTGGAGCACAAGGAACCATCATATTTGCTATTTTTGGGTTACCTCTCCTATGTAAGTTTGAGTTGATGCTGGAGTCTTTCCCCTGCTTTCCTCCCAAGCACTTAGGTGGTTCTGAAAAGTGCTGCTGAAAAGCTCCTATTTCTACTTGGGGTGGGGCTTGGGGGCTCCTTTTTCATCTTGGAAGGGACCTAGACTGCTTCTTCCTTGCAGTGCTCTGGCACTGATCTAAAAGTTGATAAAATATTAATTGTTTTCAGTAATAGCCACTCCTTGGTGCTGCTGTAAACTAAGGTTATTGTTTTGACTGACTTCTGGTTTTCAAGGTATATTCCTTTACTTGTCAGGATTAAGTTTGATTTGTGGAGCAGCTGCACTCCATGATCCTCGTGGGTCCCGTCCAACTCAGGATATTCTGTGATTCCATGATGTAACTTGTTTTATGGCAGTCTCAGGTGCTGCTCATTGTTTAAGGCTTTCCAGGTCCCATTCTGCTGTTGCTAATTCTCTGTGGTTTGGAGGATCAAGGTATTCCATTCATGGTAATAGGTAGTGTTTTCCAGTAAAACAGGATTATTTTCCCTGGACTTCATCATAATCTGTGGTATAGATATTAATGAGCTTGTTGCATTAGATGCTGTTGGTTGCAGCATCCTAATATAGATTTCTAGAGCAGCTCAAACAAATCACATTCTAAAAAGGTCTGTTCTTCCTTGCAGGGGAAAAAGGGAAGCCTAGATTAACTGGCTTCAACATGTTGGAAGTTGGTGAAAGGGTTAATATTCCTGGTATCTAAATCAATCTGACCTATAGGTATTGAAGTGATGTCATAGAAAAATTAATAAAGAAATGAATGATTTTCTTGGCTTGGCAGAATTTGAGCTCTGTGGCATTGTAGCTGGTAAGACCACACGTAGGTAATAGAGGTGCAAAAAAGATCTTGAAGAGTTTTCTCATTCATCCATCAAGTTCACTGAAGAAACCTGTGGCTCTTCATGCAAATATAGTAATAAAAGAGCCTGTCAATACAGTGGGATAGAAAACTTTGCTATGGCATTTTATGATTTTAAATTCTCAAGTTCGGGAAATTAATAATGTTCATTTATATAAAAATTAGGCTAGTAAATCCATATTAGGTATCTGTGCAAGCATTTTTGATTTGAAATACATAATTTTCACTAACTTAAGTAGGAACCCTGTGTTTCAATTTACCAAGACTATTCCAAGTTCTAACTAGCCCTACATTGCTTGCAGCCTTCCCACCTTAAGGTCAGCTGCAATTTTAAAGACCATACTGTGTCCCATCACTCAAATCCTTAATGAATCTGTTGAATCCTCTCATCTGGGGTAACATAATATAATTTCCCAGGTCAGCATTGAATTGCAAATAAGTATTGTGATTTTCTGGCAAGTTTTGCATTAATTTTATCATATTCATCCCTCATCTTATTTGTGAGAATAATCTTGTGAGGTAATCTCAAAGCCTTTTGAAGCACAGACTGTATGCCATCTTCAGCTTCTCTGTTTTTAACAGTGCTTCTCACTTTAAGAGAAAATTTGACATGACATAATTTGGCTTTGGAAATCTATACTGTGTATTATTCTTTTCCCTTTTAAGTGCTGTATGACTGCTAAGTATTGTTCTTGTATGGAAATCAGGCTCACTAAAAATAGTTCCCAGGCTCTTCCTTGTCCTGTCGTATTTCCTCTATCTTTTAAAATCACGTCCATCTTTCCTGAGTTCTCCATGATATCTACCAACCTACCTCAGCTTGCTCTGGCCCACAGGTGACATTAAAAAAATCTAACCTTTGTGTTACATTGTGTTAATGATGTAATTTCTACTGACCTTTCTAGCAAAGACACAGATTTTGTTTCTTTTCCTGTTGGTTTACCCCATCTCACTGAACAGAGCGTCAGCTCTTCCTAATCTTTTTCTTCCAATCAGTAATATTATGGAATGCTTTTGGATTGTTCTGTGTTCCAGTTATATTACCTTTTGTTGCTTGGCTGTACTTTCTCTTTTTTTAATTTTAAATACATTATTTTATGTAACCTGACCTACTTGTCACCTCCTGTGTGGTTCCTGGTCATGATTTCAGACCAGTAGGGAAATCTGTGGCTTGTCAAGTTTATTCTCTTCAAGTTTTTTTTGCTTTCTCTAGTTTGGGTTGCTGCATACTTAAGCAGTTTCTCAAATGACATTAAGTGCACATCTTCCCACTATCTGTTCTCCAAGGATCTACTTGCCTTGGGATCTTATTGCTGGTCTCTGAGACTGCAGGTATCTAATTTCTGGAAATACAGCCCTTTCTTTATTGGTGCAGGCACATTTCCAAGTATTACCCAAAAGGTCTGTAGCAGTTATAATGTGGGCTCGAGAGAGACAAATCCTAGAATCTTGTGGCAACTGATTTCATATGCCCTGGAAAGTGGCCACAAAAAACCCAAATCCGGGTAATTTTGTGGTACAACACTTAAAGGTATCATACAGCTGTCTAGCAAATACAGCCTCTAGTAGCCAACTTCAGAGACTTCACATGAAGACAGAAAATCTCTAGTGGTTAGAAAGATGCAAATGAAATAACGTGCATTGGATTCTTTCTTTAAATAATATTTGCCTTTAAAATATTTACTGAAAATATTCCTTGTGTTACTTCTCTGTATGAAAATACTCGTGTGTGCTACACCTGCTTTATTTTCCTATATCCTTCTTTGTGTTTATGTTACCATGCAGCCAAGTATTCAAATGGCAGCATATTTAAATATATTCCTCAGGTGTTTACACCACGTAATTCTGTTTGGAGTCTTTCCACAGAGCTTTTATAACAACATGTGCAAAATACTTCCCTTGTATCTGTTTTGTAGGGACATTTTCAAAAATAATACACGGACTTTTCAGTGGCAGTTTTTCCTTCTCCAGATGTTATTTTCAGTTTGTTTTCTGTATGACCTGCAAGTATAAATAAAAAGAAAATGTTAGAAAATAAGGAAGAGAGATGGCAAAATAACTGTTTCTACTTAAATTCTTTTCCATCTTTCCTTGCATTTTAAAGCCACCAAAGCAAGTCAGCATAATCATCTCTGGTTACTTTTAGGGGAAAATAGGCTGTTTATAGAATAATGCCAATACTAGCATTGTCTGGTATGCTCACAAATGTATGCAAAGGCTGTCTTAGGCAAAATATAACCAGAACTGTCAAATCTAACATTTTGAATACATATTGCCACAGATGGACAGAGTGAACACTAACTTACTAGTAATTTTGCTGCTTCTGCAGCTGCTGGGCACTGAGCTGTCAACCCTGGGATGTTCTTGCATGCTCTTTGGAAAATAGATCCTTCTCTTACCATTCCAGACTGGACAGACTCACTTCTCCTTCCCTTCCCTTCACCATCCCACCTCACTTTTTTAGTCAAACACTTTTAAGTCCTTAAAGATGTCAAATGGTGTTTCTCCTTCTTTAAAAAATGCTGACTTTTTGGGTTTGTTTTACACACAGTGACACAAAGCTTCTGACCTCTAAAAACAGCAGTGCTAATACTTCTGCAGCAGAAAAATGAATTCTTATTTTACTCAAAAAGAAAAGCTCTTAGGACTAGGGAGTTTAGTGTGTAATCAAAGAATCACAGAATGGTTTGGGTTGGAATGGACCTTAAAGACCATCTCATTCCAACCCCCTGCCATGGGCAGGGACACCTTCCACTATCCCAGGTTGCTCAGAGCCCCATCCAACTTGTCCTTGAACACTTCCAGGGATGGGGCAGCCACAGCTTCTCTGGGCAACCTGTGCCAGGGCCTCCCCACCCTCACAGTAAATCACTGCTTTACAGGGCAGCATTATCTTTACATGAGGAATTACATCAAAATCAAACAAAATGTGAAGTATTTTTAGTACATTTCCATAATTCTACAAGCTAAGTAACTCATTAATTTTCCTAATAATAAAACAAAATTTTATTCTTTTTAAATCGGCTAAGCCTTTTAAATGGTGGTCACTGACCATTCTGTTGGCATTGTCCACATTTTTGTGGCAATGGCAATTTAGATTTTGTTCACAGAAAACGTTTTTTAAAAGCTCCCTCCCACCTACTGTACACAGCTCTTCAAAAGAAGGTAAAGGGAAGAAGGAAAAAACCCCTCCACAATCATCAAATCAACCTCGTCATAGACCAAGTAAGTCATACCAAATTTTAATATTCTGGAAGTCATAAATGACTGTCACATCAAGGACTTGATTCAGTTCACTCAAGAGAAGGGCAGTGAGCAGCCTTTGCTTTGGTAGATGTGCATTTTATGTAGAAACATAATCCATTCACTGCTGGAGTTGGTGGGAATTCTGTCATTAAAGTGTAACTGCATTAAGTGTACATGGACTTCTGATTACTTAGCTGCAATCTGGAGAAAAACCAGCTTAAAAAACCCAATCTGACTACGTTTCACTGTTTGTGCTCTTTTTAAGAGTCCTTTCATTATAGTTTGGAAGAACATGTGAAAGATCATATGTTTGCTATTTATAGTAATCCTGTTTTCTGTGGAGCAAGAGAATGAATATTACTTGAAGAGGGCTCTTGCTTAATTCATTTGGTAAGAATGATATCCTCTATTCCCTATACCTCAGTAGTTCTCTGCATCACTAATATTCATCAGTCATCTTCTGTGTCAGCTGCTACCCCTTATCTATGTTATCACAGGAAAAGACAGCATGGCATTTTCCTATTCCATGACTTTCCTTGGCACTCATTCAGCCATGTTGTCCATTTGCTGCGTAGAGGAGAGCACACTCTGAGTGCCAGTCATTCCTTGAACACCTCCAGGGATGGGGACTCCACCACCTCCCTGGGCAGCCCCTTCCAATGCCTGACCACCCTTTCAGTGAAGAAATTCTTCCTTATGTCCAACCTGAACCTCCTGTGGCACAGCTTGAGGCCATTTCCTCTCATCCTGTCACTTGTTACCTGGGAGAAGAGACCAACCCCACCTGGATACAACCTCCTTTCACGTCTCCCCTGAGCCTCTTCCTCCAGGCTCAACACCCCCAGCTCCCTGTTCTTTGTGTGGGTGTTTGATGGATCCATTCCTGATCTCTGTTTTCTTCTTATCTGTATGTGAATTTGTTCTTTTTGCTGTCATTTGCATGAAAGCACAGAGAATATAAAAGCACATTGAATATAAAAGAAAAGGTGGTTTTGGGACTGCAAATTAAACACAGTTTTTAAAGTGATTTTTTTCTAGAAGAGGCACCATGGCTTGTTGCTATACATATTTATTTCTTTTCAAAGTACGATGACTAGACAAAAATATCATTATACCAAAGCAGGTGGATTTTTTTTCTCAACACCATTAAATGGCTGGGTGCTGGAGGCAGAGTTGGGATGAGTCCTAAACCATATATGATCCTCTTTAAGGCACAAGATCTGTTAAAATCCTAAAGGGGATGGACTAAATAAATATCTGCTGTTCTAATTTCTCCAGTAATCAAGAAGCTGAGAAAAACTATGATGTCCTGGCGTGTAGGAAGAGTCTTCTTTGTGAGGGACTTCTTAGACTAATGATCATAACAAGCCTGGAAAAGAGATGTGTGATGCTTCCCTTCACTCCAAATGAACTGTCTTGCCTTGTTTTAAAAGGGGCACTAGAAACCCCCAGGAGAAAGAAACAAGGAATACCACTGGCAGCCTTGCCACAGCCTGGCACAGCATCCCATCCCAGCATTCCAAGGCAGAGCAGCCAGCTCTGGCACCACATGGTGGAGCCCCACGCCTTCCTCTAGGATTGAAGGAGCAAAAGTTTACATCTCACCTGGAGACCTGGATATCCTGCAGAATCATTGCTTTCAGGGCTCTGGAAAATAGAAAAGATGGATATTTATTTAGGCTTTTCCACAGGTGAGGAGAGTCTAAGGGAGTTGTCTGCTGTCCAGAAACCCAACTTGCTTGTTATGATCGTTGGTCTAAGAGTTGTCAGCATCCTGGCAACATTCTCAGTGCAGGGCCATGTTCACAATCTGGGCTGTTTTTCTTCCAGGTCTTTTCCATGCCCTAAAGTGTTTGCCAGTGAATAAACTAGACTGACCCCTTTCTACTTCCCTGGGAAAGTCAAGAGTCATTCAGACAACTGGAACAGGGCAGAGCGTGGAAATGCTCCCACTGCCCTCCCTCATCTCCCATCCATCATGGTAAGCATTTCTGGAGGAGGATAAGAAGATGCAGGTGTCCTGTCTCTGCTACACAGCAATGGCACAAGCTGGGGAAAGCAGCTGCTTAATTCAGGACAGCTTATCTAAGAGATTTGATCTGACCAGCATTTACTGTCTGGTGGAGGAAGCCGGGTACCAAGATCATCTTTGAGACAAAACCTGCAGAGAACTCCACATGAAACCCCTTTGCTGACCTCTGGCAGCAGAAAATGACAGCAGCAGCCACTGTCTTGTCAGAAGAGCCAGAAGAGATGGTTGTGGAGGGTTTACCCTCCACACGAGTTGCTGTGGGGGTTAAGTAGCCTCTGGGGCATGGATTCTTGAAGAGGAGACCTGGAAATTCATGCTTTGCACTTCCTCTGCTTCCCTTCAAGTCTGGTGTCTTGGATGTCACTACAGGGTGGTTTGCAGATGTGCTGCAATTTAGACCTGGAGCTGCCAGTCTGACATCCCTGCTCAGCCAGGGCCCATCTGGAAAATGCTAAAGCTCTCTAGAAAAATTTTGTAGTTACTGAAAAGAGTGAACAAGTAGTAGCACAATCTCCTCACTGTGGTGTCTGAAGCACTGAACCACTGTGTTTGGAACACCTCCATGCCTCCTGCTTTTCTTCCTTGCTTTTCCTGTGAATCCCTGCTGGTGGCACAGTGGCACAGCCTTTCCTTGGGAGTGAAATCCTATCCCATCCTTCACTGAGATCTGATGGCAGAAGGTTGTGTACAGCGAGTTCATTCCTGAAATGACATTTACAGCATCTTCCTTTGTGCTTAATTCAGTCTCTAAAATAAATAATGATGTTGGGTGGTCCCCAGGATTGCTGAACTCTGTCCTTTACTTCTGATGTGCTTCATCAGCCCAGCAGACGCGGGGCAGCAGCAGAGCAAGAGACCTCAGCATGTTCTGAGAAGTAAAACATTGCAAATTTTCTGCCCAGGGGAGGATGATAAATTAGGTACATCCATTTACCCTATTTGCCACCATTCAATTTGTAATAATTCAGCTTTTTGTTAGTAATTAGAGAATAGGGGGTGGGCTTTGCCCTGGAGCAGTGTTCTTCTGCAAGTGACCTCACGTTCTTATTTACGTGCAGGTGACAAAGGACTGTGTTTTCCTTGCACCTTCACATCACTGATATATGGGCAAGGCTCAATCCTGGGTTCACCACCCACTGCTGTTTATTGTCATCTTAAAAGAATTTCTATGTTCAGGCTGATTTCCCCCCCCCTCCCCGATTTCTTTATAGCATTAAATTATTGCTTTGTTTTTCTGCAATATTTTTATTGCATCATTCTTATTTTTCTAGGCAAAAATTAATATTTCTAAATTATACTGTTTAAAAAACTTAGTTCTTTGGAATACTTTTTGTGGGGATTTATTACTTTGCTCGTTTGTTTTTCTTCTATAACTTACCTCTATGATTCTGAATTTGTGTCAGTGAATGTGTGGAATAAGTGTCCAGGTAAGGAACATCTGCTTCCAGTTTTGCTATGACCAGGGCTTTAATGATTGTTCCCTCTTGTTCATCTGAAGGAGAAACTATGGACTTCATGGATGAATCATCTAACCTGTTCTCTTTGCCGGGAGGAACAGGTAAATATTATTTATGTTGTAACAAAGTTAATTTTTTTTCTGTGTGAGGGAAGTGATTCTTTTATATATGAGATGAATTAAATGTAATTTCTACAGTACTAGGCACACGAATTAAATTAATGGAAAAATAATAGTGCAACTGTATATACATGGACACTTAAGGCAGGAAAAGCATCCATTATACAGAAAATTCCTTATGTAAAAGAAGGATCCAAGGCACATGACTTTGATGTTATTTTTATAGTGGTGACTGAAGTAAGAGTGATCTTACAGTTTCCATAAGTTTTACCAGAGGAATATGGGGTTAGAAGGGTAATTTCTGCCAAGGAAATGTGATTTTTAATTTGGAATGCTGCAGGCTAAATGATATTATAGAAAGTAATTAATGTATAAAGTTCTTTCAGTTGTGCCATATATAAAACCAGAAAAGGTTTAGGTTGCCAAAATTGGTGTGCTGAAGGGAATTCCACTGTTACTTAGGGATAAAGGTGTAATTAATTGTCTAATGTTATAATGGCACACATGCACACATAAAGTAATAAGAAAGAAATAAGTAAAGATGATATATATGTTTAGTTTTGTAAAACTTTTAATGCTTCAGATCCTTATTTGTCACATAACGTAGCACTTCCAAATAAAATGCCAAATGCTGTAATAGAACGAGCTGTAACAAATGACTTACCAGCAGATAATTCTTGTTTTGCATACCAAAACATATTTGCTGTTTCCTGTTGCTCATTGACTGATTTTGTACTGCTTTCTGGGGCTAAATAATATCTTGCTTAGAAGAAATGCTAATAGAAGCTAGTTTGAAGGTAATACATATTAGATCAAGTTAATTATTTTTCTTCCTTTCACGTTATTTGAGTCAGAACTCATGCTAATGAAGCCTAGGAAAAATATAAAAAAAAATATTCTTTCTAGAAATATTAATCTCACCTTAATGCTGAAGTTCTCATTTGAATAAATTAAAACAATGAAAAGCTGTACTAAATTTGGACAAAACATGTGGAGTTATTTCTCATAAAATGTTGTGTTTTACTAGTGGTATTTTACCTACTAAATGTATGGCTGATAATTCTACAGTTCTTTTCATTTACCTGGTGGACCTGAACCTCCACTATTTATTCTTTCATATGTGTTGCAGCATTAGGCTGCCAACCTACAGCTAATCTTGTTGTCACTTGGATGCGTTTTACCCCCTTTTCTTTGTTAATTTGTTTGTCTGCATCCTTCTTCCCTTGATGTTAAGCCACAAACTGGATAAATCGACTTGGATCAAAGAGACTGAAGGCAAATACAGAGTGACAATCCACTTCCTTATCAATAAGTGTTCTCCCAGAGCCTTTAGTCTTTGACAGTTTGGAAATCCTGCCTTGGGGTTCGGTTTTGCTGTGTCCATCTCCACCTCTGCCAGCAGAATTCCAGAGCAGTTAAGACTGCAGCCAGTGTTCCATCTGGGAAGTTCTGGGCTCCATGCACTATGGAACCAAGCACAGTGGGATATATTGATTTTCAGGCTCTCTGATGAGAAGGCATTTTGATCACTCAAACATGGTACTAACATATTACTTTATTTCAATAATGACGCTGCTGAGGGAGGTACTGGATCACCATAAGACAAGCAACAACACAGAAGAAGGTGATAGATAGAGTAAAAGGACTACATCTAAAGGGTTTTGCTCTCTTTTATTTACCAAAATAATACAAACAGGAGGCCAGAAATGCTTACAATATAAATGTAAATTACTGGAAATGCAGTATTTTGATTTGATGTGGGAGGGTTAGTTAACCCCTGGTTATGCATTATGAATTTATTTTAGAAAATGGGAAGCCTGCAATAAAACCTGAATGTTGGAAATAATTTTTGACGAAAGTTTTTTTTCCTGCTAAAATTTGAAGTTAAAAGCTTCTGAAGGATAAATTGTCAATTACTGAAATAAAAAAATAATCCTCTAATGTTTGAGTCCTACCATGTTTTGTACGAGTTCCTTAACTCAAATGTACATATATTTTAGGAAACTGAAGGACAAAAAAAAGTACATTTTAGACATGATTCAAAACACATAGTTGGGAAAGGTTTTGACCTTATTTCTGATGCCACTTAAGCACATTTTTTGACTCTTACCTTCCATGGACATGGAACAACCTAGGTTTTTTCCCTGGGATGGCTATAAGTGACTGTATAGAGCTCCACAAACGGAGGGCCCGTGCCTGGTGGGTACAGCAGACTCTCCCTGAGGGGATGTTTCCTAGGGAAGTGAGCGCTGTGCTCCTGGTTCTCTGCATGAAGAAGATGTGCCACATGCTTCCCAAGTAGATCTGCCAGGCAGGGATCACCAGGTGGAGCAGGGCGAGCAGAGCAGAGGTCTGGCACGGGCTGGGGTTGACTGGGGAGGGAGAAGCCCTTCTGTGGGTTTTTAGGGGTCATTCTTGGGGTCAGGTCCTTATAAAGGTGGGAGAAATCCTCAGATGCTGTGTAGCTGTTGGTTGTGCACCTTCATTTTCTGTGCCTTCCCGTTTCTCCTCTCTGCTGGCTTTTCCCTCTGGTGACCTGAACCTGGCAGTGAGTGTATGTCCCTTTGTGTTGTGGCTGCAGATGGATCTGGTAGGGCTTCCTCAACCTCCCCCTTTCCTCGGAAGAAAAAAGTTTCCCCACCTCCTCCGGTACTGCCCACAGTATCCTCTTCCACCACTGCACCTGCTCATCTCCAGCACCACCCACAGCTGGATCATGAGCCTCAGAGAGCCCCACGGTGGAGGGGCCAAAGCCGAATGTCACATCTCCTGGGTTCAGAGTGATCTCTACCCCATAACATGACTGTCCTGGTGTCACTCCAGCCAGCAGCCAAGCCCCTCACAGCCACTCCCTCACTCCCCCACCAGTGGGTTGGGGAGAGAATTGGAAGGTTTAAAGCCAGAAAACTCCTGGGTTGAGATAAAAGCAGTTTAATAGGGAAAGGAAAACCCACGCACACAAGGAAAGCAAAACAAGGAGCTGATTCACTGCTTCCCATGGGCAGGCAGGTGCTCAGCTATCTCTGGGAGAGCAGAGCTCCATCATGCCTAACAGTGAGATAGGAAGATGAACACCATCACTCCAAACTCCTCCCTTTCCTTCTTCTTACCCCCACTTTATATACATGGTGCCATGTGGTCTGGAATATCCCTTTGGTCAGGTGGGGTCACCTGTCCCAGCTGTGTCTCCTTCCAGCC
This sequence comes from Chiroxiphia lanceolata, assembly GCF_009829145.1. NCBI lineage: Eukaryota > Metazoa > Chordata > Aves > Passeriformes > Pipridae > Chiroxiphia > Chiroxiphia lanceolata. The sequence goes on from NC_045641.1 coordinate 69,510,699, forward strand.
TCCCATGCACCCCCAACTTCCTTGCCAGTGTGGCAGTACAAAAAGCATCCTGGCTCTGGGTAAGCCCTGCTCAGCAAAAACAAAAACATCCCTATATGATCACCCCTGTGTTCAGCACAAACCCAAAACACAGCCCCGTAGTATCCACTGTGAAGGAAATGAACTGCACCCCAGCCAAAACCAGCACAGTGACTCAGGCCACTCTCACAGTTCTCTGCTGCATCCCACTTTATTTCCCCAGAGACAGACCCAACCTCCCTTACCACCATTTTGCTCCCTTGGTTTGACCTCCTTCTCCTTCCCATTGTGTGGTTAAAAGTTAGGAAGGCTGGGAGGGATCCATCAGCAGAAGTGTGGAGGCTGCTTGCACCCACAAGTGGCTTTGGAGGGCACCATCCTCTCCTGTGGAAGAGCAAGGGTTTGTGTTGGCTGTCAGGAGCAGCTTCCCCATGATGGACGTGAGGGTAAGATGGGGAGGATGAGGGAAAAAAGGAGTGATATGGGGAAGGGAGAGGATCTGGCACTCCCTGGGAGTTTAATTCATGATCCAAATGTTGAGTACGGTGTGTTCTTTTCAGCGCTGTAGATGACATCAGGCTGGCAGCGAGAGCCGAAACGTCAGAGGGTATCATTAGCATTTGGAATGACCTTGATGAATTGGGAAGAATGCCCTGAAGACCTTGGAGATGAGGTGGAAGGCTCAGTGCTGAGGTGGAAGTAATGAGCTGCACAGCCCCAGAAGGGGAGCCGAGGTAAGGAGACCTTGCAGTGGCTCACTGAGAGTGTGTGACCAAGCTGGAAAGTGAGTGTGGTGGAAGGTGGGGAAAAAAAGCCAGGAAAGGTGATTACAGTGTTTGGTAAGTCAGGATAACCTGAAGGTAACTGCTGTGCTTAGCTTTCATCTTATTTTCAACATACTGTCACAAGCTTTGCTATGAAGATCAGTGGAGTGGTAGATAATGGGACACAAAATCCTTTTGCAGGTGGCATTGCATCATGGATCAGCTTGTATCACAAAACTCAGTTTCATCAGTGTTTGTTAATTCTCACAGTGTAAAAATATGACTAGATTTACAAAACACAAACAAATTTTTCCCTCACAGCAAAGGAACAGTTTTAAGCCTCTGATGTCTTTTTCCATGGCAATGTAATTAAAATTCTAAATCAAAAACCCAACAAATACAAAACCAATGCAAGATTACAATGTATTTTTCAGGGCAGAATACTGTGAATGTGTGGCTCAGGTGACCCAGAAGCAGATATTTGACCAACTTGTCGAACTAGATACAAATAGATGTAATTTTCTGTAGTGCTGCTGCTGCCTATCTGGTTACTTCTCGATGTGGATGTCTGCTAGGCACTCAAACTGGCTTGTGAGGCTTGTCTGAGGAGCTCCCCCTCAGAGGATGCAGCCACATCTATGGAAAGTCACTCTTGCAATGTGATGAGTAGCTTTGAGTGCTTTTGTACCCCTGAACTGTGGTATTTGGGACATGGCACCTTGGCTACTTCCCAGACCACAGTTCGCTGATGGGGAGTAGGGGCACAAATAAAACATGTTGCACATCGTGCACAGCTCCCTGGAGGTTCCGCATTCCTGCTGCTGAGGTGGGCAGCTGGCTTTCTAAGACCCTAGGAAGTCAAAGAGAGTGAGGGCTGGAAGGGCTCCAGGGGTAGAGCCAGGGGTCTGGAGGATGCCCCTTTTTCTGCTCCCTCTTGGTGGCACTGCCAGTTATAAAGGAATCTGGGCCTGAAGGAGAATCACAAGTTTTCTGTCTCCCTTTCCTTCCCTCAGTCAGCTTGGATGGAGTAACACATCCAAGTTCCCCAGCAGTTCTGGGAGGAGTTGTTCATATGTGTTTGCGACACAATTATGCACAAAAGTACAAATTGTCTTGTCCTCTGGCTTGCTTATAAATTGTCTTTCATTTGAAAGCATTATATTTGGGTTAGTGCTGTGCCAAGCCAAGACTAGGATGTCCTGCCAGGGGGTTGAGGGCTCTTTTAGCACTAGGTGATACATCCAGAATCACACAGTGGGGTGGCCCTGTCTGCCACAGGGACTGTGCTTTCCTGATTAACCTGTGTGGGAGCAGAGCTTTGCTTACCCATCTGCCAGACTTGGGGTGGCTCATGTGAAGCATCAGCAGATAAACTGTGTGTGGAGGTGCTGTGGGTGGGTGGCTTCCCACACTAGTCATTACTTATCACTGCAAACCCCAGACCTTCAAGGGTTTTGTTTAGGACACCTTCTCACAAGAGTCACAGATCTGGCTGGGGTCATAAACTGGCATGAAGTCAATTTGTGTTACTTGACTTTAATGATAAAAGGAACTGTGAGTCACAAGTATTATGGCTGTGTATATCTGCCATAATGAAAAATTGGTTGATTTCTCTTTACTTTCTAATTTATCATATTTGGTCCAGCTTCAGTGTAATTGTTCTCCTGACCTGCAGAGTGTCAAATCCCTGACTTGAGCCTCACTTGAGCCTTACTAGTCTGTTCACTGCTGAATTTGCCCTTGCTAACTTAGTAGTTTCTTTTTTTTTTTTTTTTTTTTTTTTTGCATATCACATGTGGCAGCCCTTTATTTATCAACAAGGTTTCCCCAGAGGTGTTAAGAGGTAGCAGACTTTCTAGAGACCTCCACAGACAACTGACATTTTTTCTTTCCCAGACCAATTGTCACATCAGCCTCTGCTGGGAGGGGAGTAACAAAATGTGCTAAAAATGATCGATAATCATGGATTGTGAAGACAGGACTAACTCAATTTCCCCTTGAGCTCGGTGTTGCAGAAACATAGTTATTGTTGGATAAGTTACTGCTGTTCACACTTCCAAGTAGCCAGATTTTATGTATTACTCTACAATTACAAACTCTAGTTTTTACTGTCTATAATTGTAAATTTTTCTTTAGGTCCTCAAGTTCCAAGATGCCTCCACTTTTAAAAGCCTGAGGCAAAGAGGAAGGTACATTTAAATCCACCTTCCTTTCTCTACAAGATTGTGTCATACTATTACTTTTGTCAAAATATAAGTTGCAGAGGCACTGGGGTACTTGCCTGTTCTTTTGGGGGCTTTTCAGTACAGCAAATACTGGCAGAAACAGTGATGAAGGACCTGCATATAATTAGCAATTTCTGTGCCTCAAATCTTGCCTGTTTACTGATCTAAATACAGGTACAACCTCTTTCTACAAACATTTTTGCTATTTTTGCTGGCATTTTCATCAGCACTGGTTTCTCTAGTCAGTTTATACACACATTCAGTCCAATTAATTATATTTCACTCCTGCAGCAGATGTGGCTTTTGCATCTGGGTCGGGTGAAGCTCACGTGATTGGCAGTGTAGTGTGTGCTCTTTCCCTGGAGGAGCAAGTCCCCTCTGAGACTGCAGTGCAGGGAGCTGCAGGAATTGTATCATCAGGGCACTTCTGGCAAGAGAAGTGGATGAATGTGTGCCTGTCTCAGCTCTGGATGGGATATGGGTTAATTCAGCTTCCTTTGCTGTGGTATCCCATTCCATAGGTGGGCTGTGAGTTCTGGAGTCCAGAAATTTATCACTGTGCCACAGCACAGTTCAGAGTCAAATAATCCTGATCCAGGCAGTTATGAAGTGGGACCTGTTGGGTCAGTTCTTAAGGAACACCATTAACTTCTGGTTGTCCTTAGCTGAGAGAGATGGGGAAAACTGAGGATCAGCTGGGATCCCTTCCCTTGAGACCTGGTGCTTATTCTATCACCTAACCTGTGATGTATCAACTAAAGATTGCTTGTCCTACATTACATCATTTTCGTCCTCCCTGTTTTTGCTTCCCTTAAAAAATGAATAGTACTGCAATTTCCCTAGTTTATTTAATTGATTATTTGGCTTGATAATACTGTACAATCAGAATGTCAGAAGAAAAGGTTTAAAGTCTGCAGGTTGACCTTTAAGTCTGTTCTTCAGAAAGAATTTGAACTTTCTTGCTGATGGCTTTAATTCATTGATGCATCTTAATGGAAAATTGATTTTTTTTTCCTCCCTGAAGATCACATTTACATATAAAAACGGAAAATGGTATTTTAAGAAAAGATTTGCTAACAAAATGAAAATTATGTCTTTATTGTATGCCCTGGGTTTCAGGATTTGAAATAATTTTTATTAAGGAAAGGCTCATGATAATGCTGTGTCTCTTCCTCTCATTAAAGTCTGCTATATTGCAAGGAAGTGAGAGATGATTACTAGACATTATCTACTCCTGCTTTACAGAAAACCAACATCACGAGGTGTGATCTCTATCCTTAATTTTTGAAACTAGTAGGGCTGAAAGGGCTTATCCTGTGTCTGTTCTCCAAAAACAACCAACAAACAAAAGCCCTCAACATCCTTCTCTTTTCTTATTGCACTAGGACACGTAGTGTAAATATTACACAGCCTAGAGCAAGCCTGGCAAAATGCTGTTCTGACGGAAGAGCATCAGTACAAAGTCAATACCAAATGCCACAAAGGGTGCTGTGAACTTGGAAAAAAAGAATGAAAAAATATTTCTGTCTAATCTGGACAGCATGGGCCAGATTTTGTTTGCTATCCTCAGTTCTGTCAGGCAAGGCTGGAATGAGGTTGTGGTGGCCGTAGCAGTTGCAGGAAGCTCATGCAGAGGTTGAGACAGTCACTCCTTTTAGCTGCAGTCCTTTGGTGCAAACTGAGGCAGCTCCCCTCTTCTTTCTCTCCTTATCCCTACTTTTATATCAGTTGTGGCTGCCCCATCCCTGGAAGTGTTGAAGGCCAGGTTGGATGGGGCTTGGAGCAACCTGGTCTAGTGGGAGGTGTCCCTGCCCATGGCAGAGGGTTAGAACTGGATGATCTTTAAGGTCCCTTCCAACCCAAACCATTCCATGATTTTATGATTCTGTAAACAGCCGTGGACCGTCAAGTGGCAATTGTGGAGACTGAGAAACACCAGGCTCAGCCCTCTTTCTTCTCTGCTCACAGTGAAGCTGTGACGAGCCAGTTTCCTGCTAATCTTGGCCCACAAACACCCCAGGGCCTCTCTGAACCCTCCTCCCTTCCCCCCTCATCTCTGATACAGAAGATGTTCTTACCATAGAGGAATCCCAATCAAAACATTCTGAGAGATGTGTGTGGGGTGGGGAAAAAACAGATTATGAGGAGAGAGGAAATTTGGGAGCTGCATGACTTCCAGAAGTAGGCAAAACCCATGAAGTTGGAGTAGCAGCAGTATTGTTGGGGTTGGGGACAACAGAACAAGTACAAACTGGGTGTTTTGGCAAAGAGGTGCCTTTGAGGAATTAATGGTGTAGATTTGACCCTTGTGGTGGTGTGAGTGAAGTTCCCTTGCCTGCAGCAATGGAGTATAAACGCATAGGTGTGTGTATGTATGTTTATGTATAAACACAGAGGCAAACACAGGTTGAAAAGAGGTTGCTATCTGTATTTTCCAGAATTCTTTGTGCTGTACCTTCCACAAGACCACTTCTGCCCCAGTGTTTAGGAGAAACTGGCCAACTGACGATGAGTAACAGGCTACTTGCAGGATTGTTTACATGGCAGGAAGGACTTCCCCCCAGAATTAGTCATATTTGCTAAACACCACCTCAATCTTCAGGCCTTTTTTTTCAGGGTTGGTCCAGTTGTTCCTTGTTTTGCTTTTATCAAGATCTTAGTTTTTCAATTAAACCAAAATTACTTTGGAGGAATTTAAAGGAAAATGTATTTGTGATTTGGTGAGATTAGTCAAAGATGAAAAACTTGCTACAACAAATATGATTTCTGGAAAGCAGTTGGTAAAATGTTTTCTGACTCTTGACAAAAACATATTTATCAGTAATACAAGATGAAAATATTTCATAGTTTGCTTTTTGATAAACAATTGTTTCAAAAAGTAACAAATTCATGTTTAAAAAATTTTAATTTAAAAAAAAATTATGATAATAAAATGCTTTTCCTCTTAAATAGTGCTAGACAGAAACTGAAAAATACTAGTCCATCCACACCTGTTACCTCTTGCTCCCCCCTCAGATTGTAACAACAGACATTTTTGAAAGGCATTTGAACCTGTCTTCCAAAATTTTGTGTATGTATGTCTGTGTGCACTCATATGTTCATCCATAGATCTGTAAATGCCAAAGATTTTGACCAACCAGACTTCCGAGTGATGTGCCTTTATCTCTGCCAGCAGATACACTGACAGTGCCTGAACTCAGAGCTTGAGATGGCTTTGGACGGCCAGTGATTTTTGGCTATTGAACTTATCAACTGTGAAGATTTTATTTCAGCAACTTGGATTTATTTTTTCGTACCTGGAAAAGGCACAAACTGTTCTAACTGTAAAACAACCCAGCAAACAACTTTCTCATTAGTCTCATTAGTCAAGGTGATTCCATTAACTTACTGTGCCACTGCTTCTGAACGGCCTCGGAGGCATGATCTGAAGTACCTGGAAGTGTTTGCCAGAGAGTCAGGATGTTCTAGGCAATCCTGAGAATTGCTAGATTAAGAGTTTACCCAACAGCCTGAAGTATTATCGTCTACACTTCTTGGAAACACATATAAACCAGGGTTATTCCCCCCTCCCCCCACTTGCCTCTGCAAAAACTTCAGTGGAGTCCTGATTTTTACAAGATTTATTTCCAAAGGCCTAGAGTGAAAGGACAAGGGGTAATGGCTTCCAACTGGCTTAGAGTAGGTTTAGACTGGATATTGGGAAGAAATTCTTTCCTGTGAGGGCGGTGAGGCCCTGGCACAGGTTGCCCAGAGAAGCTGTGGCTGCCCCATCCCTGGAAGTGTTCAAGGCCAAGTTGGAAGGGGCTCTGAGCAACCTGGGATAGTGGAAGGTGTCCCTGCCCATGGCAGGGGGTTGGAATGAGATGATCTTAAGGGTCCCTTCCAATTCAGCCCATTCTATGAGTCTATGAAATAAAATCAGACCATATTTCTCTGGACTTAAAAAGCTCTTTATGCCAAAAGACTCTACACCAAGTGTAGAGTCCTTACCTTCTAAAACTAACAATTTGGGGTGTAGACTCAGGTAACAAATGGTGTGTTGTTCAAGGACGTTGGTTGGGTTACTCTCAGTTTGTCATTGTTGCAGACATGTCCTAATCACTCTCGCAGGACACTCATCAGGGATGGGCCTTTCCAGGTCACACCAGGTTAAAGTCTCCCTGTCACAGCTTTTAAAATCTGGGGTTTCCCCTCTCCTTGCTTGTGGTGCAGCTGCCTCTAGGTGGGGCTGCTGTTCTACCGACAGATGTGAACAGATGTGCTGCAGATGCAGCCTCTGCTCAACTGCAAAGACCTTTAGCGACTTAAGCAACTTGAAGTGACCATAGTTTTAAAATATTTTGTTTTATTAAATGTTTCAAATAACATAAACATCATATTAACAATTTTATGGCTGAGGTTCACATAATTTGTGATTTCATCATTTTATCTGATTTGAGAGCTCAAAAGATTACGGCTTAACATTAGAAACTTTGTAATTAAGATTTCTAACAGTAAGTTGTCTCATAGCTAACAAGAGAACAGAAATAGCAGATAGAACCGTAGAAACTTTGGACAGTGGGAGAGTACATATTTTACTATAAACTGGGGTCTGCCAAGATTTTGTAAGGACAAGAAACCTGTTCAAAGTGGTTTCTTGCTAATCTGAAAAAACCAACTCATTTCATAGTTGGCTTTTAAGCAATAGAGAAAAGTGGGATAGTTCATCTTTAATTATTCCCCAAATATGCTTTATTTTTTGGATTTAAATTCTATTAAGCAAGTCTGTACCACTTTTATACTGATATTTAGCACCATGTAATGGGATATTCACCACTTGGCTTCTGGGGAATGTACAGTATGTTGTTTACTCTGTGCTAGAATAAAGGATCCAATTGTACTAAAAGTTCATCCTTGCTTTCAGCGGTAGGACGTCAATGCTGGAAGAGCAACAGCATGCTTTTGACCATGAAGCTGTAGCTTATTTACAACCAAAAGGATGCCCCCCCCTCCCTCTTTTCCCAGTTGCTTATTCATGGCAATGAATTGGTTAAAAGTACTACAGGTTGGGTTTCGTTTACACTGGAAACTGGATTATGTTTTCATCACTTTGTCTGCAATTGAAGTGGAACAGTGCACACCAAACAAGCACAGCCTGGCATTTCAGTATGAGCTCCACGAGTTTTTCCATCTCTGTATGTTGTCTGGTGCTGAAAGATGCAGCTATACACACAGGAATATATAATGATGTTATCTTAGAAAATATAAAAGAACAAATTTCTTGAGGAGGTGGGAAATGGGCCAACAATCTGTAATATACCAGTATGTCTGTTACCCCACATCTCTACCAAGAAAGAACTGTATTTTCTTAACAAAGTTATTGGAAAAAAGGAGTGTAGAGGGGTGAGGAATTTTATTATTTGGTAAGAGACATGCTGGAATTTTGGTTGTCAGTCAAAAGGCAGTTTAAGCGTGGATTAATTTTAGGGATTTGTTGTGGGGGGTTTTTTGTGATCGCAATGTAATTAAAAAGATACTTGTTAATTGCAAGGTTCTGCCCGTTGCTGTTTGACAGTGAAATGATATTCAGTGTTTCATTGCTCTGGTACAGCAGTTCCCAGCTGTAGCCCACAGACCAGTGTGTGTGCAGAGCATTAACAAAACATGAGCACATCAGGTTCTGCAGTGCTCTGCGTTATTTGCGCAGGCTTCTCCCACTGTGAGAGGTTGAAATCACTGCAAGTTCAGGGGGTACAAGCAAATCATCCCATCCTACTGCCTTGTGGCTGGTATTTTCTTTTGTGACTGCCAGCATTGTTCTTTATGCTGCCAGTAGGCAGCTGGGCAAAGGACAGAGGAGCCTTTTAGTTTGGATGTTCGATCACAAGAAACTGAACTGGTGTCAAAATGCTGATAGATCTCTTTCTTCCCCACTCCTTGCGGGGGAGTCTTCTGAGTTTGGCAGCTCACAGTTCTCTGATCTCTCGAGTGCCCCTTGCCTTGTTGAGCTGGATGCTCTGTGCCTAGCAACGCTCCTCCTAGTTTCTCTCTCCTCCCCATAGCACTGACCATGCTACCAGTGGAAAAACAAACAAGGCTTGAGACCCACTCACAGGTATCAGGTATTAAAAGCTCCAGCCTTCAGCCATGAGCAATATCCACTCCTAAGTTTTTTGCAATAATTTGTCACCACAGATTTAACTCAGTAGCAGCTGCATTTGGCTTTTCTTTTGTCAAAAGCTTGTGAGTGTACATGAAAGAGCAAGAGAACAGAGAAGGAAAGAAGTGTCTGTCATTTGGTGTTTTCTTTTAGGTATTTCCCCAAGACTTGGGTTTTGGGTTTCCTCAGAGCACACACACAAATCCACTGAGGAGCACAAAGTAAACCATCAAAGGTAAGTCACTGCTCAGGGTGAGAACAAGTTCTTGTGCCAGGCCCAGCTCTCTGTGATGACAGTCATGACTGGCACCCGGAGGCCATCGCCGCACGTCAGCCCCTCCACTGAGGTTTTCTGAAATACTTCTGTGGTTCAAATCACCTGAAAACATCTCAAGCCACAAGAAAGTGGATTAGAGATTCAAGTTTCCCTGCGTGTTATGTCTGTGTTAGACAAGCTAACAGCTTGATCCGCCCCAGGCAAGGCCAGAGCTCTGGAGCCAGCTGCTGGCAGTGCTGTGTGGGCTGTGAAAGGTCTCCAGAAGAGCAAACACCATCTGCAACAGCTATGTTTTTCCAACGGTCCAAGCAGCTCCTGCTGTTTTTTCAGGGCTGAGCAGTAGTTTTGCTGTCACCCTCAGTAAAATGCTGAAGAGCCCTAAAATATCACACCACCGCTGTTCTGAGTGAAACGTGAAGCATCTTTTTGCATGTTCAGAAAACAGGTCCAGATATGCTCAGGTGAGCAAAGATACACCTGAGACTTGCTGGGACAATACAGCAAACAGCTGTGAATGCCTACAGGCATATTGTGAGGAATGCATGGAATGACCAGGGAAGGGGAAGGAAAGGTGGGACACTTTACTCTTAACAGAGCTGACTGATGTCAGTGTAGCAAGGTTTGCACCTTTGACTTTTCTCTGACACTCAAGTTTTTGTCTGTCATAAGACTTGCTTCTCTTTATACATAAGGCAGGCACTCTTAAAAAGACACTTAGGATACAAGTTAAAATTTATTTCCTAATTTTTGAATGGAAGTTTGTTTCAAAGTCATCTACAGTTTCGGTTTGGTTTTTTTTTTTTTTTTTTTACCCTTTCAGATAAGGAGACTGCAAGATGCCTGATGACTCGATTATGTACTTGAGGGAATTCAGCCTTTCTGGAGGAATCCCTACAGCAACCTGCCTTAGCCCCACCAGGGTAGCAAAGTATAATGCCACTAACCTTCACTGATACTTTTATGGCAGCACTGGACAGGAAATGTCTGGTCCCCAGCACCTGAACCCACAGCTCCAGGTTTCCCAGGCAGTGACACCTTGCACAGTATGTCCTGCCAGCTTTTTGAAGCTAGAAAACACACAGCTAAAAACCAGCACCAGTTTCCTTTTGGAAATACGTTTTCAAGGCAAGAGCTTAAGAAATCTGCACCTTTGTAAACTGGGTGCTTGATCTAATTAATCATGGATCAGAAGTAATGTGTGAAAAACACAAAGGTCTGTGGTAGGCAATGCCAGAGCCCTGCCATTCTGGACACCATGTTTCTGCTGCAGACATCCTTTGGGAATTGCTGGAAACTAGACCTCTGGGGAAGATAAATCCCTTGCGTCTTTAGAAAGGCTTCTGAACTAGCTTGAAGGCCTAAGATATAAATATACTGTCATCATAACTTGCTCTTGCCTTTACTGCCAAAAACAAGTATAATTTTTGAAGAATGCCAACTTTGTAAATACTCTGCTATTCCCAGCTAGCAAAAGAGCAACTGTGTCACTTTGTTGTGATGTGACATTACTTTTTCAGACAGACAGCACGACACAAGACTCAAGTTTCAAAAACTAGCTGCTTTGAAGTCTGATCTTAGAGTGCTTATTCAAAATATCTCAGTATTAGATTTGGCTCTGAAAATCTGACAGCACGATAGATTTGTTGCTATTGCACTAAGGCTGTTGTTGCACCGGGTACTTTGAAGAAAGCTCTCTCTCTGCCCTCACAGGAATTCCTACTTCACTGTGTGAAACAAGTATCTCCAATAGCCATGAGTGTAAGGAAGGTTCTTGGGTTCAACTTCACAGGGCAGGGCTGCTTTTACAGAGAAGCCATAGAATAACAGGGTTTCTTTAGGCTGGACCTTTAAGATCACTGAGTCCAACAGTGGACTTACTCTCAACAAAACCAAGTTTCAGACTTTTTAATGCCTACTGACAACAGTGGCAGCAGAACTGGCCCGATGGTGTTTCCTCCATGTGTGTCTTTCCACTTTTTTTGCCAGTGGAAGTGACCAAAGTGATTTAGCTGTAATGAAAGCATGAAGCACACTGTCAGGCTGGTTTTGAGTTACAGGGAGAGGTTTTCTGCAGACAAATCCAGGGGGAAGAAAGACCTATTCCTCAAAAACAATAAAGAGTTTCTGAATTCTTCTTCAGCCTTTTAAGAAGTCTTCTCTTTGTCCTCAGAGTTAATACAGCGTTTTTCAAGACTCCAAAACTGTTCTGAGCAAATGTGATAAATGCAAGACCAGGATTTTTTAATAGACTGAAACCTTAACCAGAGAGAAAGAAAGACCTCTCTGTAAGAAAGCAGCTTGTGAGTGAGTAGAGTTAACACAGGTGCATGAATTCTATGTGTGTCTTCAGTTATGGCTTGAAAGCATCAGTCCTCAGTAGCAATATAAGACAAGATCTGAAAACTGTTCTGTGTGTTCACTGGCCCAGTGTAACTCATCTTCTTCCCCCTCCAAGTTTTGAAAAACTGAAAAGTGAAATCTTGTTTTTTCAATAAGGTACCATTTCACTGAATGAGAATGAAGGAACGGCATCTTTAGGAAGACCTCTTACAGGATAATTTCCTTGGCTGGGTCTTCTCTGATGGCATCCTTTTCTGCCAAGGTTCTATGCTTTAAATTTGCCTCTTTTGAGGAAGAAGATGGAATTAAGATAGCCTAGGTAGTAGTACATGGGAAGACAATGACTTTGGTTAATCCTTACTCTCGCACATCAGACTCTAGATGAAGGGTTCAGGCTTGACCTGTTCCTAAAGCTTCAGTTATGGCTTTAAAAATTGGCCTGGTCCTATGGAAGAAAGACCACCATGTAGTAAAGCATTAGTTAAATTAAAAAGGTGAACATATAACAGTGCACAACAAATGCCAGCTGCTGTTGGAGGGAGTGGAATTTTCTGCTACTGTCAGACCCCGATGCCCATAGTTGCTGATCAGAGGAGATGGAGGTCCTTCTGGAAGGGGCTGGTTGCTGATGGGTGGCTTCAGTGCCGGAGGGTGCTGGATGCCCTGAAGTAGGAGAGGAACTTGTAGCAGAGGCTCACCACAAAGTACCAGATGTTCCGAGCCATCTGTGACCTGGCGATGAAGATGCGCCAGATGATGACGAGGAGGGTGGTGTTGAAGGCGTACCGGATGTTCCTCAGCCTGGGGAAGAGAAAGAGGCACCTCAGGGAGAAAGAGAGAAGCAACAGGAAGCTTGCCAGCTTGCATCGTTTCCTACAGGTAACTTTGTAAGAAATCCTATTTACAACTTCTGATCATTCCTGTTTTAGTGAAGACACTGTGCCAAAGATGACCCTCCCATCTTGCCAAGGACTGTGCTGAAATTAGGGAATAGTTAATGGGATGGTGGAACCACCTGTACTGGAGTTCTCTCTTGTTCTGTGTTCTGTCACAGAACAAAGCCATATTGGGAGGTTTTTCTTTATGACAGTCTATGTCCAATACTTTCTGCTTTGGTTGTTATATTATCCGGTTTTTACTTTGCAGGATTGGTGTCAGGCTAGAGGACCTTCACAGGAGCTGGTGAATAAGGTTCTCTTATTTGGGGGAAATCTTGGCTTTAGTGTTATGAAATTACTCAATAATCATAAATGGTCTTTACTTTTGCATTACTGGGATTGTTTTTTGGGAGGGGGAGCAGTTTACAGCATCTATTTCAATGGAATCATTGAGTTTTTAAGATGCTAATAATTTTGTCCTCTTTCTGTCCAGTGCAAGAAGTTTCTGCAGTTCTCCAAGTCTCACTTTCCCAGTGCTTAACCAGGGGAAAAAAGCTTCATACCTAAAGACCTTGAGACTGGTTCAATTTCTGTAAGAGTCTTTTTTTTTTTAAGGTAAACTTTAGCACTGCTCTATACCACACTGCCTATTTGGGCTATGAGGCAGTTACTAGTCTGTTACTGAGGTTCTTATAAATCTTCTGAAAATGATCACTGAATTATGAACTTGTTTGTGATTCCTTGCTATGGCAAACTATTCTATTAATCCTATGTTTGGAAATACTGGCAAACTGCTGCCATAAGAAATAAGCTCTTTATCTCCATACTATTCATTAGTAATAATTATTGCAAAGTAACTAGAATCATTTTCCTCAAATGCCATTCGAGGCAGCCAGGAGGTCTTGTCCTTGTCACTGGGTAGGACTTACTTCCGTAAATGCTGCTTTGCTGCTGGAATTCCAGCCATGTCCTCATTTAGCAAGTACTTCTTAGCCCCTATGCAGTAGCTCTCAATGTATTCTGACCAGTGCAGCTGACGAACATCGAAGTTGTACAACTGGGATTTAAAGACAGAGCAAAAGTTAAACACCACAGTTCAAAACTAGTTCGCTTTAAGCATCAATTCTTCATTGACCTCTGCTCCTGACGAGGCCCTCTCCCTCAAATTCTCAAAGTCACCAAGTTTCCAAGAAGATGTGAGCACTGCATTCCACAGCTGTCGATCCATGTCTTACTCACGTGGGAATTTGGGCAAAGCAAACAGAAATGTGGTGTTAGCTGGCAGAAAATAAAGGTGGCAAATTTTTCTATAAATACATGTATCTGTACACACACATAACACACACGAAAATCATGGAAGAAAAATGGCATTCCACTCAATATGAAAACCTCCATGTAGTTTTTATGTATCACTAGAATTATGTGTAAATAAATTAAGTGGACACTGAATCAACAGGTGCCTCGGCATCAGTGTTACTTTCTGCTGTGCTGCATTCTCTTTTGGCAGCTAAATCAACAGAAGTCAAGGTAATGGGTCACTGGTGTTTGGCATAAAAAAAAATCTCACTGCAGAGCTCAATTTCAGATGCTTTTCCTGGACAAATTGTTAGCAAGCTCTCATGCAGTTGTTTTTTTATTAGAGCAAAGAAAGGCTTTGTAAAGAGGAAGAGGTTTTCATAGAATCACAGAATGGGATGGGTTGGAAGGGACCTTAAAGATCATCTAGTTCCAATGCTCCCAAGCACAACTAGCTCCTTTCCTACTATTTAGGTTCCCTCTACACCTGCTGCAGCCAGAGCAGTGCCACTGCCCTGAGAAATCAGAATTTGCTTCATGCACTCCCTCTGCAGACTAAGGAAGAAAACTCTGGATTCTACTGCTGGGAGTCTGTGCAAGAATTTCATAATGTGAGTGAGTGAGACCAGCTGATGTGAATACCTAAGTACCTCTTTGCAAGGAGATGCTGACCAAAGGTGCTTCAGTCTTATCACAAATCTACTCTTCCAGTTACAATCCCACTCGTAAGGAGTAGTATTTCAAACATGTAAAGACTACAAGAGAGCTTGACGTGCTGCAAATTAATTGCTCTTTGGGGACTTGAATAAAACAGGGACTTTTTTCATATTGTTCAAGGTAATACACTGTGTTAACTAAATTGCCCTATGCAGTGCTGTTTAAAACCAATATGGATGAAAATGTCAAAATCTTTCAAGTAATTTCCATCTAGATCACCCACCACAGCTGCTATGTTAACTGGAAAGACTGCAGTGATTAACCTGTCTCACAAGAAAGAGTAACACACTTCAGGAGAAAAAATTTTCCTGTAATAAATGAAAAGTTCTTGATAAGTTATTTAATAAAACAAGGAGGAAATAAATTATTTCAGGTTAAAGTAAATTCCAGTCATCTGGATGTCATTCAAAAGCTCAAAAATACACCAAAAATAATTGCTGCAGATGAACAGAACTGGAGATTAGCAATCCATATCCAGGACACACTTACCTTTTTGTCCTCTGTGTTAAGGTGACTCATTAACATATTCATATTATCTGAAGACCAGTTCCAGGACTGGGTGGAGAAATACTGCAGGAGTGTCATAGACTTGTGCAGTCGATTGATAATTTTCATCATTCTGAAACAGAGGAGGAGGTCAGAGGTGAACAGGATGTCTGACCTGATGCAGAGCTGTCAGTTTGTTCTGTTGGTGTTTTCACCAGTCCAGATGAATAACCACTGCAGTTCCTCAGGACCATTGCACTGCTGCTCACTATGCTGAGAATGGGCTCAGCAAGGCTGAACTGCTCCAGCTGAGGTCTAGAGCCAAATGCTGCCCAGCTTTTATTGATGGCTTGAACATAGGTGCAAACACGTGTTTTCCTAAACAGGGGTTGGAAGCCTCATCTACCTCCTGTACCACATGTGGAGTGAAGAGCCCATCTGGACCAGGATGAAGCCTACACAGCAGATTGCAAAACCACAAAGGTGTATTTCTTGCCTCCCAAGGTGGATGCTTCTCCACAAATTCTCTTCTGCTCCCAAGCCTGAGTTGTCTGCTGAAGCAAGGCTCTGATTTTTGGAGTTAGCTCCAGTACAGAGGTGACTACATCTGCAGTATAGACAAGCTCAGAAGTCTACTGCTCAACTGCAGTTTTCAGATACAATCAGAGAATCACAGAATGGTTTGGGTTGGAGGGGACCCTAAAGACCATCTCGTTCCAACCCCCTGCCATGGGCAGGGACACCGTCCACCAGACCAGGTTGCTCCAAGCCCCATCCAACCTGGCCTTGAACACGTCCAGGGATGGGGCAGCCCCAGCTTCTCTGGGCAATACATTCCAGTATCATACCTCCATCACAGTAAAAAACTTCCAAACAGTTATCTAAATCTACTTTCTTTCAGTTTAAAACCATTACCCCTCATCCTATGATTACACTCCGTGATAAAGAGTCCTTCCACATCTTTCCTGTCAGTCCTCTTTAAGTACTGAAAACGTGCTAGAAGGTCTCCCTGGAGCCTTCTCTTGTCCAGGCTGAAAAGTCCTGGTTCTCTCAACTTATCCTCATAGGAAAGGTGCTCCAGCCCTCTGATCATCTTTATGGCCCTGCTCTGGACCCACTCCAACAGGGCCATGTCTTTCTTGTCTTGCTTCAAGGACTCTGGAAATGTAGGTTCAAGTCTCTCATGTGTCTTGGCCTTTTCTTATTATACTAATGTTTTATATAGAAAGGGATGGCAGTAATGCTGTCCTCCCTTGCAGGATTATTTTACAGTTTTCCCAATGGTCACAAGTACAAAAGGCCTCTGGCAGTTGTTCTGAGGTGTGATGTACAGCGCTTGGTCAGTTTTGAGAGAACACCCTGTCCTCTCAGACTGGATAAGGGCGAGAGAAAGCGCTAAAAGGCTGATTTCTGAGGAAAACAGAGCTGTTTTCATGAAGAATTTTGAGCTGCCCAGAGGGTAGCACGGTTGCTGTGACAAATACAAGGCGGCAGCCTGGGAGCCGACGGTGCCAGGCCGGGCTGTCCCCACGCAGACGGCGCTGCCACGGCCATCAGCACCGAGCAGCAGAGACAGACACAGTGAGTCCATCAGTTCAGAGGAGAACTGTGCAGCCTTCCCAAAGCCATCTGAAAGAGCTCTACAACCTTACACAGGCACTCCTACTCAAAGTGGCTTTCACTTTAGAAGCAAAACACACCATCAGATTAAAGGAACCTTCACTCTCAACAACTATGTGCACATTGATTGAATGCAGTTTATCTAAACTACTCTAAAATTATTTCAGATGAATATTCCTGATTGTGCATATGTAGGCAAGTACTATGGGGCAAAGCTATGAGAATATTTCAGTACCTTTTAGGAACTTGGGAAGCATAATATATGGCTAGATTGCAAAGATCTGAAGTTGCCCCTCAAATTGGCATCACAAAAGCCATGAATAGCTTTAAAGATTTTAGGACTAGTGGAATATGCCAGAAAAACTGACAAGAGAATCAACAGTGTGTCCCCACCTATGTTTTGAAAATAGGCTGTCTCCATGGCCTGCTGTCCATGTGAGCAGAGTAAGCTCTGTCTGTAAATATAACCAGAGAAACATATCTGGGTGGCTAAAAGTAAGGGTCAAATAGAGAAAAGAAGTACCTAAGAAAGCCATGTTTCATTTTAACAGCCTGAGCTCAAATGTTGTGAATCAATATATGAACTGATCTCAATATTGAAAACATTGACTAATTTGGAGGAAGGAAACATCTACTGAAAAACATCAACTGAATAGAAACGTTTTTCTGCAGCCTCTGTGAGAGGCAAAGGTTTCTGACAGAAAGTCTCCACCATAGAGGAACTGAGAGGAATAAAGTAAATATTGGCTGTCACTATAGCCTTAAAAAGTTACAGTTCAGAAATGCATCTTGTCTTCTAGAAAACTGTTTACAGCAATGATTTCTTTATTTTCTCCCATACAGAGCCTTGCAAGAGCAGATTCTCAGGTGTGATGGATTTTCCCCGGAGACTAATAATGTTATAAACCACATTATGCTCTAAGTCATGGATGGATGTGCAGCACCCGCAGTAAGCTATTTAGGGCAGTTTTGCTCAACATCTGGCAATTTATGTGAAATAAGGTTACATCTAAAATAAACTTCTCAGGAGAAGCTGTATATAGAAGTCTAAAAATGGAGGAGATGACACTTTTAACTACCCTTTGGTAGACAGGGTACAATATGTGATAATTACAGGAGGAACTACAGCCCAGTTCCTCTGAACTACCCTGTAATTCAAATTAGTGAAGGTCATCAGCTGGTCCTGAATATACAGTAGACTTACAAACCCATAACCAGCTCCCAGATAACCTAATCCATATGATAACCCATCACCTTATGATGAGTTGAGTATGGACACAGTGGAGAACTGAAGCCTGAGTTCTGGTCCTGGCAAAGAAATCTCTCCTTTCTGCTTGCAAATCTGGAATAGGGTCGTGGGAAGGATTCCAGAAACTGCCATGAAGATGGCTTGTACTTCAACAGATGGGAGTGACAAGTGGGAAGAAAGTTAAGCCTAGGAGCTCTGTTTGAAGCAGAGGGAAAAACTAAAGGGAAACTTTAAAACAGGTTCAGTGACTCAGTCAACTGTTTTTATTTGATATGGTTTACTGCCCTTACACCATAAAGGTCTGATATTTAGTTAGCTGGGAAAAGGAGAAAGAATGAGCTGCTACTATGCTTTCTACCACACTCCAGCAATACCTGGATGACCTTAAGTAGAGCATAAAAAAGAAAAGGGGAATTGTATTAAAAAACCAGACTTGGTGAACTCCCACTTTCATTGCTGGGCTGTGTTTGCTCCAGTTGCAAACCTTAAAGTTTAGAAGATCATGTTGAGGTCTGTTTGACATTTAAGTACAGTGTTGTGGGCAATGTCCATTGGTTACTTATGCTAATCAGCTTTATGAAAAGAAATGTCAGATGTAATGGCAGTGCTTTTTTTCTTACTGCTGCCCATTTCAACAGAGTTTGGAGATTCCAGCCTATTCCTGCTCATTTTCAGTTTAGCTCTATTGCTAAGATAATGCCTACCTCCTGGATAACTGGAAGTCTTTTTATGGACCAGTTTCCCTCCACAGCAGGGAGAAATGAGAGCAATACACAAGCCAGGGAATTCCCTGCAAACAGCTGAATCCAGCTTCTTAACTAGCAGAGGAGCACAAGAGCAGCTGACATCCACACAGTGCTGGCATGCTGTTCTCACGTGGCACAATAAATTTTCCTCTGTGGTGGCAGGGAGTAAAGGAGGACAACTTCTGGAGTTATGTTACTTACACGAGGATTCCTCGCACGTGGGACAGGAATATCACTGTTCCTCCAAGCCATAACACTGCCAAGGCTCAAATACCACCTGTAATGGGAAGCTGCCCTCCTAAATACAACTCAGAATTTAATAATTTTCAGAAACAACTGCTTCCTAGATTTCAGAGGGCTGAGCCAGTGATGGAAATTGCTAATTATGCAGCTGATTTATGGGAAAAAAATTATTAGCTGGAATGTTGTAAATCTTGCCAGTCACAAGTCCTTATGCAAGGTCATGACAGAGAGAGGCAATCACATCAGGAAGTTGCAGTCATGGTGATCTGGCTATACAGAGGACAGTCTTCCTGCCTTGGGAACGTGTGAAACGTGTAAAACTGAGTTTCAAAGATGCGCTGTTCCCCAGGTGGTGGAAAGGGTGGGAACCCTAGGCTGTGTTTAGCTACGGCCATGCATTTTCTTTCTTCTCCTCAAGGCAAGGAGATGGGAAGACAATCAAGGACTCCAGGCT
This sequence comes from Chiroxiphia lanceolata, assembly GCF_009829145.1. Lineage (NCBI taxonomy): Eukaryota > Metazoa > Chordata > Aves > Passeriformes > Pipridae > Chiroxiphia > Chiroxiphia lanceolata. The sequence continues at coordinate 69,530,151 of NC_045641.1, forward strand.
GAGGCAGCCAGTTCTCGTCACTGGTTGGAGATCTGCTCTCCACCACAGTGGCAGGTGTGCAGGAGGCTGAAGGCATCCTTTCTTACCTGGGCTTTCTCCCCGTGAGCCTCATGTACAGGTCATAGAGAATGGCCGGTGCCTTGTGGCTGACAGTGATCCAGTACTGGTTTATCAAGTAGCTGGACGTCATGTGAGTGTTGGGTGTGCGGAAGGCCTGCTCCAGAGGGTTCCTTTTGAACGTGGACATGACGTACTGCCCTGTAAGGGAACAGGCATTTCACTCAGAATCACTCCGCTCCAGCTGGGCACAACCGCGGCAGCACGAGGTACAGCCCAAGTTACTGGGCTGAACACCTTCAATCCACAGTTCTCTGAACCATGGAACCAGGGCTTGGACAAGATCATCTCATTGTCCCTTCTGGCATGAGGACTCCATCTACTGCCTACTTGAAACACAATCCTTATACTCCTCATACTCCAGACGTAACAGTGGCAGACAAAAACCTAATCAAAACACCAAAACATAAAGGAGGAAAAGCAGGCAGTTGTAGCCTGAATTACTTCAAGGAGCTGCAGTTCTGTTTTCACCTGCAGCAGATGTAAAACAAATTGGTAAGTGCTAACATTGCTTCAGATCACTGAAAGCACACTTTGATCTGCTAGGATAAAATAAAAATGACATTTAATTTCTAATCAGATTTTCAAAGGGGCTGATGCCTGTGTTCATCTGAGTCAGGGACAGGTCACTTACACACACAGGGTGCTGCATCTAAAAAGACTTCATTATATCCTTTCAAACCACATCTGAACCACAACAACAGATACCTCAGCCTGTTTTCAAAAAGAGCTCTGGATGCTCTAAGGCAGCAAATTGACTTACACTCTTAACTTGAAAACAAGGGATAGGGTGGCAATCTTCCACCCCCTTTGCGTGTTAAGGCGTAAAATATGCTGGGTCTGATTCTGAGCTCTTGCAATGGCACAGTGCCACAAAGTGGCATCTAGATGTGCATATCTGGGGCATTTGCATATTGCAGAGGCTTAATAGAACTGCAGTAGTTGAATATAAGACTATCATCCTAGGAACCGATAAACAGATGGTGCTCCTATTCCTGAGCACCAGTCAGCTCAAGGAAGAAGAATATGTGGGCTTTTTTCACTTCTTAAAAAATTGATTCGGGAGTTAACGACATCAATCTGTGCTCATATTATAGTTTAGTCTCTAAGCTCATGTTACAAATAGAAAATCAGATGAGAATTTGCAAGTCACAAGAAACATCCAGATCATCCTCAGATAAGCAGATTTCAATCATACCATTCAGACAAGACTCGTGTGTCTGTGGTCTGCTCATTACTGCATTTCAAGCAGTGACTTTTGCTGTACTTCTTCTAAGCAGTAGCAACTTGTTAGCCACTTAGATGCTATGCTGAGACACCAAAGACTTTTAAAATAAAGCAATTTAATTTTAGTGCAAGTTCACTGCTTTTGTATCTTGTGCACTGCAAGTTTAACAGCTGAAGACCGGTTGGTTCTCTTGCAAATCATCATGTATCTGAATAGCTAAAACTCACTGCCATCCCTTCTGTTCCCACACTGCAATGATGTGGTTATCTTGTGGTCATCTTGTGGGCTGTGGTACGGAAATCTTCCCCTTTGTAGCATGTTCTCCCAAAAAACCAAAGATTAGCAAAACCCCTCTATTTAAAGTTTCCCATGCAGTTGGCAGGGAGGGCTTGCTGAAGTGGTGTTACTGAAGGTTTGGAAAGGTGATTACTCCTGCCAGGCAGGTGGTGATAAGCAGTTTGGGATGGGCTGCTGGGAAGGAAGGCACTGTCCTGGCCCAGCTTTTGGCAGTTTTGTTTCTGTCCAAACACTGCATGAAGAGTTTCACTTCGATAAAGTCATAGCTGGCTTAAACACAAAGAGACCTGCTCCCAGGTTGGAGCAGGCTTTGTATCTCTGCCCATCCAAGCTGCTCATGGGTTAGGAGAGCAGTCCCATAAACTCTGCTGCTTCTCCCCTTTAGGAAGTTTCTCCAAGAGGCATTTTATATCCCAGGTTATTTACACACTCTCATTGGCTTATCAATATTTAAGTTCATTTAGTTTCATTTGGTCAGATCGTTTCCTAATGGAAACCTATCATCTTACCTGGGAACCACTGATATTTCTGAAATGGTGATAATTTTGATAGTGTCTGCAGAATATATTTATAGCTCTCTTTATTCAAATCCTGATGTTAATATACTGCAGATGTAGTTTTCAGCTGTAAACTGGTTGAAAAGGTTTCCCTTTGGAACCATGTTAAAGACATCACTTTTCTCTTTGCATTTTTTGCATCTTTGGCCAGGATAGCAAGAGCGAGCTAATCAGTACATGGAAAACACAGCCCCTGTCAGTTCAGATCATCGGCCATACACCAAATTCACACAAATCAGCAACACCCTTGTCATCTTGGTTACCTAAGGCTTGTAGCAGAAAATATAGCTGTAGTAAAGGAGCTACAGTACTATGCTGTGGTAGTACTTGGTGCAAGAAGAACATATGCTAAGAGCAGATGAGACACCTGCTGAAAACTCAGGAAAATTTTAGAAGTCAGGAATGAAAGCAGTTTTGTTCTGAAATGGACAGAAGTCATCAGTGAGACCAACGTGTAAGACTTACTGGGAGGAAGTTGGGAAAACACTGGTGTTGTGTTACTTGGAACAGCTAATGCTGTGGGAGTTTTCTTTGTGAACCTCTCTTGCCCTGGCTTGCACTGACTCAGCACAACTGCTCTGCCTCCTAATTGCTGTAAAGGTTTCAGCTTCGCAAGCTCAGCGAGTCTCTTGTGCTCCAACAGTTTGTTTTGGAGAGAAAGAATGAGACAGATAGCTGAGAAAACTCCAAACCAGAAACATGTCACCTCTAGGAGCTACTGAAACGACTTAGTGAGTGGGTGCTCTTTCCCCTTTGGACACAGCACAACAATGCAGCAACAAATTCTACAACTCAAACTCTACAAGGCAGATTTTGCTGGGGGAGAATCAGATGTTGGTCTTGCCTAGGTAGACTGTCAAGGATAAACTGAAAGTAAGTTTTCCCACTCTGAACACCATTTTACAGTCTGCTTGAAGGTTTAGTTTTGAGGAGGAATTGCAAAATGTACTTCAAAAATTCAGACTAGCAAAACTTGCACTGCAGCAAAGCAGAATATGCTTCTTCAGATTAATATTTAGTTGTTTGACTCCATTTTTGTAACAGCAGGGAAAATAACAAGAAAGTGAGGAAAAAATTGCAAGGCATAGCATTATTTGGAAAAGAAAGCAATCAGTTAAAGTTCCTTTTAGCACTAGAGCTTTTGTCTGTGTCTGGAGAGCTCTCGAATGAACTGGCTTGCAATGGATGTTTCAGCATGAGCTCTCTCCTCCCTTCCTCCCTCCAAGCTCATCAATTTGTACTCAAAATGTTTCTGTCTCAATCACCTCTGTTCCCTACCCTGGGTATCCTCAGCTTGATCCAGTTTCAATTTCTCTGATCCTTCTCTGTTTTCCTCCTCTCCCCTTGAAAAATCCCTACTCTGTTGGGTTCACCTGTCATTCCTACAGCTGACCTGGTCCAGGTTTCCCTAGCAACATACACCAGCTCCTCCCCTCTGCAAACCCCATGTCTGATGTGCACTAAAACACTCAGTCCTACACCAGGTGACTCCCATTCCCCACCCTGGTTTCTCAGCAGCTTCCAGACTCTCTCTCATGACCCTCCACTTGATGACCAGTCGCAGACCCTGTGCCAGTCCAGCTTCCTGAGGCTCCATGAACAGAGTCTCATTCCCTCTGCTGATCATGTGTCTCCTGGTGTGTTTGGATCAAACAGTTCTTCACACTGAGTTAAAAGAGAAACTCTGAAAAACCACTGGAGGTAGAGACCTGGCCTCAATTATTTCAACCTGACAGAGCTAAACGCAGTTGGAAACAGGCTTTCAAAAGAAGGTGACAACTCAAGTAGCACATGCTGCCCCACTGGGAAGGAGGGAACAGGTGGGTGAAGTTTGGTTCTTCTGGGACCAACTAGGGATTGGAATTAGGGGCTGGACTTCTCAGTGGTAAGCATATTTAAGAGAGATGATGGCTCTGAAAGGCTGTTGCAAGTGCATGCCACGAGACTGGCTGCCTAGAAGCCAAATAAGAGTGAGTAGGCAGAGAAAATGACAGGGATGGGTTGAGAAAGTCTGTCTCATATAAAGAAGATTTCAGAATTAAGTCTATTTATCAAAAAGAAATTGGTAAGAGATTGAATTGAGAATTCAGATTGGATGGCTGCAGTCATCCTGATGCAGTAAATCTTTCCCCAAGTCATTTCTTAAGCCATGCAACATCTTTAAAGGCAAAATTTTGCACTTTAATACTCCATCCTAATTCTCTGCATCACGCTGCTTCTCAGAAAAACTGTGGCTACAACATGTGATAGAGCTCCAAAGTGTCACCCAACGAGAAAATTTTGCCTTCAGTCCCATCACACAGCTCAACTCCTTATGGAAGCTTCTGCTGCACCCAGATGATTTAATTCCTAAAATCCATAGTTATAAGCAGAAAAACAGAATAAGATCAATTACAATGCATTAATACACTGCTGTTTTCACCAGTAAATTTACACTGAAAACGGGTTAAGAAATGCAAACCTCAGGTAGCAGTGCTATGGTGGCTGTTGCTGAAGCAGCAGCCTGTGAAGAGCTTTGCATTCACTCCCATGAAAAAGCCACAGAAGACCTGTGACTAACCACAGCATTTTATCTCTCATAAAAAAGGTAAAAATGCCAGGAACTTGGTGTGATGTTCTCAGCACTCGGGCAGTGGCTGAAACCTCTTCCCTGCTAGACCACTTGATCAAATACCACGGTTAAGACATTTATTCAGTCAATGCAATTATGGTCTGATTCTCTGCTGACTCAGTTTGCCACATAAATAACGCAGAGACAAAAGCAAAGCAAAGGCTGAGAGGTGGAACACCACAGTGGTGATTTGCCAGCCTCCTGTATTTAAAGCACAAAGATATGAATGAATGCATAACAGGAAGCGAATCAGGCCCTGTCCATGTGTACTGACTGTATGTAGTATTTCACAATATATATAGCTGACCAAATTCTGCTGCTTGGCTTCAGCATGAGTAAGGGTGTCAGGATTTGTCTCTACTTCTTTCCCCCCTACCTTGGAAGCACATCCGCTTGAAGAAAAGTCAGCCTTGAAAATAATTTGATCTTTTCTACTGACAAAATTCATGATTAAAAGGCAAACTGTGCTTGAAGCACACCTGTCACCTCAAAGTTTGCCTTCTCAAATGTATACCAGTTATTTCTGTTTAGAATTTTCTGCACAGAAAGAGGAAGAAAAACCGCTTCCATAACATCCTGGAATCCTAGAATGGTTTGGGTTGGAAGGGACCTTAAAGATCACCTCATTCCAACCCCCCTGCCACAGGTAGGGACACCTTTCACTAGCCCAGGTTGCTCCAAGCCCCATCCAACCTGGCCTTGAACACTTCCAGAGATGGAGCAGCCACAGCTTCTCTGGGCAACCTGTTCTAGTGCCAATAATATACTAATTTTCATTCATTATCAAGGTTCTAACAAGGTTGTTGATAGGACAAGGAGTAATGGGTACAAATTGAAAGAGGAGAAAATTAGGTTAGATATTAGGAAGAAATTCTTTGCTGTGAGGGTGGTGAGGCCCTGGCACAGGTTGCCCAGAGAAGCTGTGGCTGCCCCACCCCTGGTAGTGTCCAAGGCCAGGTTGGATGGGGCTCTGAGCAACCTGAGATAGTGGAAGGTGTCCCTGCTCATGGCAGGGGGGTTGATCTTTAAGGTCTCTTCCAACCCTCAACATCCTATGACGCTGTGATTCTCCAAGTGATTTCAAAGCACAAGAAGAACCCAAAACCCAGCAACCCCAGCAACCAGGGCTACACAGAGCAGCTTCTCACAGAATTAAGGGGCCAGTTCTCTGTTCCTTTTCTCAACCACTTTAAAACCTCAGAGCAGCCAAGCATGTTTTTTGCTGGGTTGTTCCATGATAACATCCACAATGAAAGCTGGACAGAGGTTTTCCTGAGCTGAATGCTCAGCACCAGGAGCTTTTCCTCGCTGGTCTCTCACTGACTGCAGCTGGGCCTCCCACATGCAGTCGAATGGAAGACACCAAATGCCACCTAAATACTGGAAACCACTTTCTCAAAGCCTGTCTGGGGAATCCTGTTGATGTTTGACACTGTGAGGAACATGATGTTCTCGATTTAAGTTAGACCTTACCCATTTCTCCCCAGAAGAAAGGGTTGATTCCACCTGTTGTGCAGTTGTACACCAACAAGTTTTTTGGTCTGGAAAAGAGAAAGAAGTATTATTTTAAGGCGTGAAGAAAAGCACCCAAAGGTTTATTAATAGAGCATGACATTTAAAAGCCCAAGAAACAGTAACACCAGCTCATGAAAAATGCAGAAGAGGGCATTTTTCATCATGGAATCATAGAATGGTTTGGTCAGAAGGGACTTTATAGACCATCTTATTCCAGTCCTCTGCTGTGGGCAGGGACAACTCCCACTAGACCAGGTTGCTCAGAGCCCCAAAAACCTCTGGCTGTGAGCAGGATTCAAATGCGCTTAGGGAATCCCTACTGGATTTTGAGTCCAACACCTTCACCCTTCAGCAACCACAGGTGAAAATACAGTGTAAAATATGAAGTTTTGATAAGATTCAGTCAGATTCTGGAAAGCATATGAAGTTAATAAAGACAGATGGGGTTTAAGAAATCCATCTATCATCAACAACTATAAAAATTATAAGGAAAGCATGCACACTGACAAATTTCTGATTTTTAAAAAAACTAGTTTCTCTGAGTATATAATAAATTGGCCCAAGCCAACCTGAAGGACCACTGTGTATTTTGCAATCATTTACTTAATGGATATGATTTGTGCAACTTTTAAACTCCATTTGTCAGGGTAGAGATTATGAAATCAATCAATTTCAAAAAAATTCTCATTTTCATACCAAGCAAAATTTGGCTTTTGAGGTGTGGAAATAAACATAGATCATACTGGTTTTATTTCTTCCTTCAACATAAGGCAAGAATTAGTCAAACAATTCTCTTGATCTAAGCCTGCCCTGCCAAGGGTGCAAGTGATGACACCAATACTTGAAAAATGCACTTGGATACTGCACAATTTTAATGGTGCTTTTCTTAATAATACTTCGAAATAATGATATTTGACTAATCCTTAGCAGAATGGTTAGGCCTGATGGACATGTCAAGCTCTGAGTCCATATCCTTAAATGTGGGAAACTGCATTATGGAAATCAATATGGCAACTCAGTAAGGACTAAATCTTTGATATGTGAGAAAACTCACCTCATACTGAGCTACACACAGAGCCTGATGGAAAGTGCACTGAAATGAGAGCACAGACTGCCACTTACTGCAGTGGGTCAGGCCCATTAAACAGCAATAACAAGGATTTCTCCATTTTCCCAGCTCCCAGTGAAGGGTGTCTCCCTGTTGATTTTTTTCCATTCTTCGCACTCCAGCTGAGTCAGTGACCTTGGTGCACTCTAGAGCTTTGTAGTGCTTCTATACTGTGCAGTGTAGATTGCAATTCTCTGCTAACTTTTAGCATCTAATTTCTGTTGGTAATGTCACCTGCCCTGAAGGATACCAACTTTCCAATTAGATGATTTTAAGAAAAAATAATTTAAACCACACATGCTATTCTTCAAGACAGCACCTAAACCCGAAACTCTTTCAGACAAATCAAATTTACACAATGTTCAGGCTCGATTTTTGTACAAAGATTGCTGACCTTGGGGTTGTGCCCACAGCTTTAAATCAAGTTCTGCAATTGCTCCTTTAGCCTGATAATTATTTGTGTGGGAACCAGATTAAAACCATGTATCTTTCACCAGTGAGAACTCAGAAAAACAACACTTCTCCAACCATAGCTACAGCCAGGAAGTCTCCCTGTGTGCTGAGGTACAGTCCACTGGCACATGATCATCTCCTCTTCCAGCTTTATGGACAGGCAGTTGCATTACTTTATCTGGAGCCTCTCTGGTGTGCCTGTCGGGAGGAGTTTGTTTATTTTTCCCAAGGGGAAGCTGTGTTTATTTTTCCCAGACCATGCTGCTTTGTCTGTTGCTGGTGGAGAGGAACAAAATGATGACAAAAATAAATCTGAAGAGCTAGTGAGCTGCCCTTCAAGGTCCTTTTAGGATCCCTGTATTTAGCTTAATGTATGTAGCTCTTTTCTATTCTACCCTCAGCTCAGAGGGCTTACTGTGTCTTTCAAAGTAAAATACTTCTGCCTTTTATTTGCCTGGTCCTGATTTCTCAGAGTTGCATAAACCTTCAGAATAATTCATGTGGTAGCACTTCCTACCTAATGATTTAAGGTTAGGCCAGAATTTCCTTAAATCCTTAACGTCACTTATACATCCCCTCCTCAACGCAAAGAAGGGAGATTTTTTAGGTCACATAACCTATCATACAAGCCCAGAACATATATATATATAGTGCAGTGTTTTCCAAGGAAAACATGCACAGCATTTTTACCAAGGAGACTCTAGAAGACACTTGGAAAGCGACTCAGTGAGAAAGGAGTTTCAAAAACCAGCTGCTGCAAAGCTCTTAAGAAAAGAGACTTCTGAGAGACAGACTTGCCAGCTAAGCCTAGATTGTACCAAGAAACAGGTCTCACCTGTAGCTTTAGAGCTTCCCTAGCTCTAAAACCTGCCTTTACTGCTTCTTCTACACTCTTAGTCCTTGCCAACCCAGGGGAGAAAACGCGAACCAGAAAACGAATCAACCAGGCTCTTGCACAGGTTTGTAATAAGCTTTGGGTTCCCTTAAAAGTGCTGGTGCAGGTCGTAAGTGTCCATGTCTTGCCAAAACCAGGAGCCCCTTCCCACCTGTGCACAGCAGTGTACCACCCTGCTGCCAGGGTGAGATTGATGGCAACGTCCACCGGGATCATGTCGGCCACCGCTTCGTTGTTGGCGATGACAGTCCGCAGAATCCCTTTGCCTGCCTGTGGAATAGAGAGAAACAGTCACCAACTTTGGTCTGTGGTAAGATTTCACTGGCAAGATTTCATCAGTGTAGATTGAGGATGGACCGTCATGGTGGCGGTTTTCAAGCCAGGCACGTGCTGCAGAAGATTATTTGGTTTCTGTGACAACAAAGATGGATCTCACGTGGATCTCGTGGTTATGCATTTTCAGGGGAAGTTTGGAATATTATGACTCCTGTGCTATGTATCAAGGAAAGCTGTGACTCCTAATTTAACTTAATAGCAAAGAAATACATCTGAATTTACTGATGTAAAATTCCCAGTGATGCCTGAAGGTACTCTTCCTTAAATGACAGGCTGACAGAGGTTTGAGTTTCCTTTAAAGGAAGTAGTCACTTTGGAAATTACACCAATAGGCTTTTTCAAATGTTGGCTCCCTTTCCTTTGGATGTATTCCCACTTTCCTCTTTTCCAAAGCTGTGTCTGTTAAGCTGAAGGATACAGTCCCTGCCTTGAAGAGCTCACCACCCAACAAAACTCAAGAAAGGAATGAGCAAAAAAATACAAAGTACTGCCAACTAAAGAGAAGTAGGCAGGAACAGAAAATTTTCATTTTGCTTTGACTGGAAGTGCATTTTTCAGGGGATCAGGCTCCCCAAAATATATGTATTTAATCTGAACGCTTATCAAGGGGTTCCCGTGGGGACCTTCAGAATCTTTGGAGGTTCCACAGGAGAGACATGGCAACAGATGGCAACAGCATGGCAGGCTGAATCAGAGAGGACAATTCAGGAATACTGAAATGTGGAGGTGAAATGGGGTGAAGGAACTTCACCTGGTGCATGAGGGCTGAACAGAGCACATGAAAAAAGAAACCCCCTACGGCAGAGTCAAGGCTGCAATCATGTTATTGCTCATGTGGGAAATAATGCAGTGAAGCTGAGGACCCAGGGAAAAAGCTCAGAGGATAAAAGCACTAGTGAGGAAAGGAAGGAAAAAAGCTCTTATAATTTAGAACCATGCAAAAGCAGAGGGAAAGACTGAGTGAAGGGGCAAAGGAATATGCTTTTCAGATCCATCAATATTTAAGAGTTAGGGCAAAGGACATGTTACAGCTTTATTTTTTTTTCCCCTTTCAATCTGAAACTCCAATTTAATTATAAAATAGATCAAGATTTTCTACAGCAACTAGGCAGGAAGTGCCTAGTCATGCAAAAACCCTTGCCTAAAGTTTGAGGAGAAAAAAAGAAGTGATTAAAAAAAGCCTTTAAGACCTGCTATTAACTTGTAAAGCACATGCCATTGTCTACTGGTCATTGGTGGATTTTAATGGACACTGCATCCCCTCTTTGGGAGGTGTTCAATATATTGGGGTCTTTTTGGATGTTGTTCTCTCTCCTCCTCCTTTCCCCTTCTATAATCAGATGGGTTTGTTACATTTCATAGCTTGCAAGTAAGGGAATACCACTTATGACTGATTTAATTTTCAAGAGCTGAGACTCCTGAGCAGTCCTATCTCATCCTTGGTGCATCTGGCAGAGGGATCATGGGCTCTGACAGAGTAACAGTGGAAGCTTCCCCACAGGCCTCACTCCATCCTCCTCAACCCCTGTCATGCATTAACTTCTGCTGCCCCAAGCAGAATATCACAGTAAGGCTTAGCCAACATCTTGACTCGAAACTTCACTATGATTTTTTTTTTTGGTGTTCTTACTACTGTCTTTTTCAAGGGGAAAAACAAAAAGCAAAAAGAACCAAAGGGGGCAACTAAGGTCAGTTACGGATGTTTCACTGCTGCGAACACATGCCCACTAGAGACCACTGTGTGATCAACTATCACATTTTCACAGGTACACTGAAGTCCTTTCCTAGGCCTCCAAAATGAGGATGTTTGATGGATGTGTTCAGAGCAGCACATGATGGTCATGTACACATGAGTGAAGTGGGTTTGTTCAGCCTGGAGAAGAGAAGCTTTGGGGTAACCTAATCGTGGCCTTCCAGGACCTGAAGGGAGACTCCAAGAAAGATGGAGAGAGACTATTTCCAAGGGGCTGGAGTGACAGAACAAGAAGGAATGGCTTCAAACTGACAGACGGTAGGTTTAGATTGGATATTAGGAAGAAATTCTTTACTGTGAAGGTGGTGAGACATTGGAACAGGTTGCCCAGAGAAGCTGTGGCTTCCCCATCCCTTGGAAGTGTTCAAGGCCAGGTTGGATGGGGCTCTGAGCAACCTGGGATAGTGGAAGGTGCTCCTGCCCTTGGCAGAGGGTTGGAACTGGATGGTCCCTTCCAACCCAGGCCATTCCATGCTTCTATGATTTAGAGATTTCTTATGTTGTGTTTTTAAGAAAGACATCAGGGTTTAAGTGTTTTGAGTTACTTCTCACATTGAAAATTATTTGGTACTTCTTTATCAGATATGGCTTGATTTCTGTTTATAGTTGCTGACTTTTTTCTCTTTAGTGAAACAGAAGCTACTGTAAGCTGAAGCCTCCAAAATAATTTCCCAGTCAGAGCCTGATGTCTCTGGACAGCCTCCCAGGTGAGGTGCTTTGGGGCCAGTCACTGTCCAGAACACAAATTAAACCGGTTCTGCCCTACAGCTCCACTGCCTTGCAGGGAGAAAGGTCTTTACAAGTAATATGGAACAGTGAGACAAAATGCCTCAATTACAGTCCAGCAGAAATGTAATTGATTTCATTTTGTTCTTCAATCAACACAGCTCCCCACAGCAGCTGGAGAAACTGTAGGCAAAAGAAACATAATTAGATTATCAAGAACAACTTGGGCTCCCATATTTCATGAATATTTAAAAGAAATGTTCCTATTCATAGAATGAAGTGATCAGACTCAAATATTATGAGTGAGGGAAAAAAAGTCGTTTCAAAGTTTGGAGTTCAGATTCTGCCCAAGATCATCTGAACCAAATCTGAATCTGGGCGTTGTTCTCCCTACAGGATGAGCTTGGGTTAGAAGTTGAAAGTGAATATTTTGGTATGGGGTGACAATTCAAATACACAAAACCAAACCACTAAAACACTTCCCTTCTGCTTTTTCCATCCTTAATTAAGGCAAATAAAGCTACTTGTCTAACAACTGCAGTTTGAAATACAGTTGGCCAAGAGAGCTGGTTGTACTGACACAACTTTCAAGTAATCAAACTAACGCACAACTCAGATATTCAAGGGTTCATTTTTAAACTACCAAACAGGAATTAACCAAATCACCAGATCCAAGCACATTAACTTATGTATTTATTAATTAATCCTGCCCCCACTCCAAAGACCAAAAGTCTCTTGAGTCCCTAATAATAAATACCTTTCCCTTCCAGAAAACATTCCAAACAACCTGGTCTCTACACACTGCATCTATTGTCATTGTTCTTTGTCTTTTTCCTGGTTAAGCCTCAGTGTAGTTACACATCGTACTTCAGTACTGAAGAGCTTAGTGCAGATGACATGAATTTCATTGTCTCCTTATCTCCTATACTGAAAAACCTCAGAGCTTCAATCCTGAGACAAAAAATACCATCTCTATTTCAAATCTTTCAGTGCAGGTCGAAGCTTTTATATAAAAAGGAAGGGAAGCTATTTCCTACACTGACCCTAGAATCTCATAATCTTTACTTTCCGTGGAATTAATTTAGAGCTAAAGATACAGGCTGGCATCTGCATGCAGAACCTGGCCAACTGAAACCAACAGCAGGTTTGCTGTTGCATTTAGCAGGGCTAGAAAATGTTTTGGTTTTGAAGAACAGAAAATATTAGGTACTGGTATGAGTGACAAGTACTTAGGGATAACCATATAAATCTATCATAGAACTATGGAAAGATTTGGGTTGGAAGGGACCTTAAAGATCATCCAGTTCCCACCCCCTGCCATGAGCAGGGACACCTTCCACTAGACCAAGTTGCTCAGAGCCCCATCCAACCTGTCCTTGGACACTTCCAGGAATGGGGCAGCCACAGCTTCTCTGGGCAACCTGTGCCAGGGCCTCACCACCCTCACAGCAAAGAACTTCCTCCTAAGCTCTTGTGTAAGTTCCTAAAGTGGACAGTACTTAAAAAAGACTGATATATGAGCAAAATTTCCAAATCCTTAACCAATAGGTGTTTTTTACTCCTTGGTAGATTAAAGGTAAAAAAAAAAAGGGGGAAAAGAGGCTTTTTAAATGACGAAAGATTTTATCAGCTTGTTTTACAGCTGAAAGCATATGAATTTGGTCTGTGTTTCATAAATGTACTGGTATATGATACACTTATGACAGCCTGCAGCCAGCTGTTGTAATTTGTTTCTCAGCCAATTCACTTGTGGGGAATAAAGAAAATGCAATGGAATTTTTTTTGTATAACATCTTTCCTGCAAACCAGTTCTGGATCCATTATTTGACAGACATCTTTAATGCTCAAAAGTTATAATAATAATAAAAAAAAATCAAAATTCATGTCATTACAAAAGTTAGAACCTGTCACATGAAAATGTAGAGAGTGGATCTGCAAAATGAAGGAATTGCAAAACCATTCTTGATTGTGACGACAAAAGAACCCAGAGAACAGCACAAGATTCTGGGAGCAGAGCAGAGAGGCAGTGCAAGATCTATGAGTGATCAGCAAATAAATAAAAGGCTGTAATAATTTTTTTAAAGAAACTGTGACAAGAATAGAAGCCAATAACAATTGTGACCACAAGAGTTGTGTTTGGGGCTGTTGAATGCCTCTGGAATGTGTACTGGGGTTTCAGATAAAAGCATTAACTGGGCTATACACATTAATTTGTCCTGTGGATTCCAGCAGTAACTGTAACAGTTTTATTTATGCTCTACTTCAGGTATAAATGAGCTTTTTTAACAAAATGATATTTGGATTTTATTCTTCCCTCCTATGATTGCAGAGTACTAATCCTTTTATAGGCTGCACCGGGCTGATTACAATATAGTTCTGACAAAGTAATCAAGTTGGACAAATGAACAAAAATATCTGCCCATAGCTATGCAGCATCATGCATTGACAGGTAGACCTAAGGTAGTGATTTTATTTCAGAAAAAAATAATTATAGGGCAGGAGAAAAGGTATGCAACTTTACTATTATCATATATCAAATTGGAATGATTACCTTGATATTAGAGGGAATATTTTGTCAAGTTCTTATTTATCTTATGGTTTGTTCCTCACCATTTTGCACAGTAGTTATTTATACCAGTGTTAAGCAACAATATAGTGAATTATTCAAGTCAGTGGCAGAGTCTGAATCAATCACACACATTGTTTAAGTGTACTCTGCACAAGGAGAAATCCTGTACAAAGCAATGGCAAGTGGGACTCAGAATCTTTGGTACTGTGGAGGGGGAACAAACTATAGCAGTGGATTGGGAAACAATACATACAGAGAGAGATGAAAGGATAAATACTGCTGCCTTGTATTGATGGTATGGGATCTGGTTTGGAAATAAAGCTGTATTAAGAGATTCAAGCTCTGACACCTCTGAATTACCCTAGTTTCAAGAATGCATCTTTTGCCTTCTCTTTGGAAATTTGGTCAATGTGCCCAAACCTTTAGTTTCTTCATTTTTTAGAACTGCAATTCACATTTAGTGAAGTAGCAACATGTATTCTTTCAATGTTCTTTTCTGAGTTCAGCACAAACAGACCGTCCTCTGGATCCTACAGGCATGCAGATGTATGGCAAGTGTGTGACATCCTTCTACCAGACCCAGAAACCTGCTGTTACCCTTTTCTGCACACAGTTTCTAAGTGGTGCTGTTAAAGTTGCTCTTTTAGCACATCAAACTCTACTTTAGGAGGAGTTTAAGTAGTAACTAGACCTACCGCAATAAATATTCCACTTGTCCCGTTGAAGTTGTCAATCCAACCCTGCAAAAAAAAGAAGAATGATTAGTGTCTCTTTCAATGACATGTTGCTTACAGAGGCTTGGGACAGTGCTATAATGGTGTGGTGTAGACAAAGCAGCAAGGAGACACCAGTTTAGATGGATGCCAGCCCATCTGGGACAGCTGCCAGGACACCAACCAGTACCATGGGATGCACTGTCGGACACCTCGTTCTGTCTGCAATTTACCCACCAACAACAAGAATCTAAGGTCGTTTTTAGAAACCACTTCTTTCCTATTTCTTGGCTGCAGGAATAAAATCTGCCTGTAAACACCACAGTGTCTTGGTGCTGTCATACTTGCTGAAAACAGTTGGTGTGTTATTTACCCTCCACAGACAACAGGCCAATGTCACGGAGTGATTTGGTTACTCCAGCGAACTTCTAAGACAAGGAAGGAAAAAAAAAAACCCCATATCACTCCACTTCTGAAACCCATCCTACTTCAGGTCAGGGAAGCTGCCACTTGTGGGAGCTGGAGTTAGGAGCAGGTATCTGAAACACCCAGCAAAGCTCCCTCTCCCTTTCCAAGATGGGGAGCTTGGCCCAGAGCCTCGGCTCTATCTCAGCCATCTCTGGCACACTTCAGGCTGCACAGAAGCCAAAGGCGACTTTATGTTGCCTTTCCAATTTGGCTGCAGTGTGAGGGCACATTATTCTTACCAGTATATATTTAGCTTAATGAATGATTTCATTCCAAAAGTGTAGCTGCATTTAATTACTGTGTGTCTGACATCTGTATCTGCAACGAGCCCACTCAAGTGTGAATCCAGCAAACTCAACGACTACCAACATAAACCAGGGATATTAGTTAACTGCACGTAACATCATCCAATGCTTTCAAGGACCATGGAAGTCTAGGGTGCTGATAGGTTGAGTAGACCATGGAAAGACTCAAATCAGGATGTATCAGGACTACAACTGATCCTCAGAGTTCATGTTTCGAATACAGAAACTCCCCTGTGTGTCTGAACAATCAGTTGAAAGTCCAGCATTTTGCACCATAAGTATCCCAGCTCTTATTACTGCTTAAATGTGTTCTTTTCACTTGGAGACAAGAGTCCTTCCTGAAGATGCTGAAGCAGGTTTGCTGTTCTACTCCAGCACAGGTTCTCCACCTCCTCCACGTTTTCCTATGAAGTGGAGTAGCTGTTTCTCAAGCGGACTGTCAGGGAGATTCCTGACAGTACCACAGCCCCAGCTGCATCAAAAGGCTCTCGGTAGGGAATGGTGTATCCATACTTACTGGGAAAGGCTCATGCCAGCTGGCTCCCACGATGGATGGCCTGATGATAGCAATGTTCAAGTTTCCTTTCTCTTGCTGAATCAGGTATTCTGACAAGGCTTTGGTGTAGGTGTAAGTGTTGGGCCATTCCCCAAGCAACTTGGGTGTGATGTCTTGAATGATGGATTCATCCAACCACCTATACGAAACAAGGAGAATGTCATTATCCACCATGCAGGGAGAGAAAAGACTTGGGCAAAAAAGACTGGTGAGACAGGAATCCTGACCTGAAACAGAGGTCAAAGCCACTTAAGGTTTGGAGTTAGAACAGCTCTGTGGGAGAAAGGCTATTTTTGTGTTCAAGGTGCAAAATAAACCTGGTGAGCTTCACACTGCAACATCCAGCTCAAATCCAGGTACCTGTACAATCTCAATTTAGAGCAATCTCTTGCATGCTTTATGCTTCACTGCAATCTGTAACATAAATACAGCCTGATGGAGCTCTCCAGCCAAGCAATCCCACTAGGTAGTGCTCATTCTTAGCAAACACAATGTATGCTCCCAAGTACATTTCAGGAGATTCTGGGTAGCCTTGAGTTACCTGGTCATGTAGCATTTACAAAGGTCTCAAAAGCTGGAACAACGTAATACAGGGATATTATTCCAGCAGCACAATTTACAGTGTTAATGTTCCTTCTTACAGGTTTTCCAGGGGTTTGTTCACACAGAGCAAACACTGAAACTGATGGTGCTTTAAAAAAAACAAACAAAGCAAAAGAACCCCACCAAATATTTTATATTTTGTTTAAGGTATGCAAGTACATAATCCATCAGAAGTAGTTACGCATATACCTTTTAAAAAGCAGCTCTCACCACCCCGGCGCTGCAGCAGGGGCCTAAATCCCTAAGGCTCTTCCCTGGCACACCATCAGGACTTCACAGGTCCTGCCAGCATCTGGGTCTAAAGGACAGGAACTGGCTGTGCTTCCAGAGCCCTCACACCGCTGCCAATCCCCGACAGGCTTCCAGCAGTCTGGTGTTACACCACAGAATCAAAGATTAGCTCCTCTAATCCAATTTGTAATTAAGTCAACGGACGTACAGTTCAGTCTGAATGGGTGCCCTCTTCCCAGGGGCATTGCAAGGATACTGCTTCCTGCAGATCCTCACTTCACCCCTCCTTGTCTTGAATTTCAGGAACAGGCAGAGGTCAGTGGGAGAGAAATATGGTGCAGATCATCACACCTGAAGAATTACTGGATCACGTCAATTTAACCCTGCAAACACCTGGTGGCTCAGGTGGCACAGCACTTTTCAGATGGCTCTCATTAGGCACAGATGGAAATATTACGGGAAAACTGTTGCATGAGAAAACACTGATTCACTGAAACTGCTGAACAGTCTGCAGGGGAGGGTTGGACTCAGTGAATCTCTCAGTTTTGTAATGAGTTAACAAGAATATGACAGCTTTTTAGTATATAGAATTTTATTTTTTTTTAGATAAAAAGCAGTATAGAGGCACAAATACTTTCCTTTGCAAGTCTGGTCCCATGCTTAAGAAACAAGGCAGAAAAAGTGTTTAACCATAAATATGAAGTTTTACTTGAAGTTTACGAAGAGGTTATAAAGCAGCACATAATATTGACTTAATCTGGAAAGCCTGTTCAGGCAGCCACTGAACCTCAGGGTCTCAGCTAAATTGCCATTGTTTGAATCTGCTGAGTAACTAATTACCAGCCTACCAAAAGGAGGTGACTGTTTCTGCAGAGCCTCGAGGAAGACTTGTTTCATTTGGGAACTTAGATTAAGCTGCATGCAAGTCTTTTTTTCCTTTCTCTTTTTTTTCCCTGTTGTTTTGTGTTTGGGGTTTTGTTTGTTTGCTTGCTTACTTTTTAAATTTAATAATACGGTCTTACAGGTTTTCATTCTCACAAAGCAAGGACAGGTGTAGAAACACAAGGAGAAGCGATTTCCTCCTGCCTCCATCCTTCCCTCAGGTCTCTGCATTATTTTAAGTGGTCATCAAGAGGACTTGTCTCAAGGGTACCATCCTGTCAGGTGAGCTGATCCACCATCACAGGAGCTGAGCTGACAGTTCAGCCAGGCGAATGCTCCTACCCTTCTGTGACCTACTTTGAAGATTCTGAAATGCCAACTCACAAAGCCACCACTTTTGCTCACTGCTACAACTGCCCCCAAGAAACAAAAGATGCAAATCAAACAATTACTAACTTCTCCACGCACCAAATTACTCTGCTGTAGGAAAACATAACTTTCTGTGTTAATCACTTCGCATTAATAAGACTGTTTCTTGTAAGCGATGACTGATCTGTAATTTCTGCAATAACAAAACCAGTTCTGCTTCAGCCTACAGTTCTCTGTGTGCCGTGTTCCTTACCTCAGCACACCCTTCAAAGCTGATTTCCTTCAGCTTTAGATTAAGGCAAACCATGCTTGATGCAGCAGATTATATGTTTCCCCTATTGGCCTGGCAGCACTTTAGAAGTGTGACTTTTGGTTTACACAGCTTAAGCCTAAGGCTTTACTTGCAGGTTAAATATTGAAATACAGAAAACCCAAGATATAATAGGAGGATAAAAACAGAAAAAGAAACAGCTGGGAGTCCTACTTGGGATTTCAGCTGAATAAATAATCATAAGTATATATCAAGTGCACGGCCAAAAGTGTCGTTAAATGGATCTGTTATTGCACCCAGTTCTATGATTATCCCTCTTAATGCACTTGAAGAAGAACACTTTAAGACAAGGGTTGTTTGTGAAGGGAATCTTCCACAGCTGGTTGATGCAAAACATGATCTGCATTTCTCCCCTGCTTTTTGAAGCAGTTTTGTAAGTCCTTGTCTGCTCCCCCTCCCTCCACTTGGAAGGTAACATTCTGGTATCTCTTAATCTCCTCTCTCTAAAACTTTCTGTGCCCAGACATCCACACACTATTTCTTTCACTTACATGATGAGTAATAAAAGGTGCATCTCTCCCATCTTCTTGCAGCCCTGCTTCACCTTCCTTTGCTTCCTCCAAGCAATCCTCTGCCCTTTAGGACCTCATAGTTTTCTCTATCCCGTTCTGCCTATGGTATGACACTCCAGAACCTTTCCCTGCTCCTTCTCATACTCTGTAGCCCCATGCATTTCTTTCATCCACTGCCTTTGATTTGCAGAACACCTGCCAAGCCAGTGACCCTGGAGAGAGTGATTTCCAACAAGGCCCACCTGGTGTCTTTGCTGTGAGCAATTATAATGCTCCCTGTAAACACTGTAAGGAAACAGATGCCATCCTAGCTGAGGGCATGCTGAGATTTCTGTCCCACTGAAAGTACCAGAAGTTGGTCAGCTTCTGGAGTAGGGGATGTAGGAAAAACAGTAAAAAAAATTAATAATCTAGTAAAAAAAAAAAAACCTAAGAAAATTCATCTGTAATTATGTGGCTAAGAAAAGAGAACTATCAAAGAACACATCTGAAAGCCCATCCTCTGTCATTTCAAATATCATCCTCTCTGCTGCACATGCAAGCTATGATAAGTAAATTCTTAGGATCTCATATGAAGCAACTGAAGTAGCAACCTCTGAGGTAGCCAGGTCCTTCTGCACATTTGTGATTAGCAATCAGACCTGTGCTGGAGTCTTTTTTTATCTGAGACATCAACTCCAACTGTTTTCAAAGTTCCAAGTGATGGTAATTCTTGGGGCAGTGAAATGTAACATTGACAGTGATGAACTCCAAAGGGACACTGTAAAACTGAGGCAGTGGGCAAAAAGGTGACAGATTAGCTTCACTGTAAATAAAGGTTAAGTAGTGCATTTAGGGAAAAGCAGTCTATCAAAACTGGTCTTAGAGGTTGCTGAGCTCAGAACCGGCACTTGTAGCTCTGCAAGAGCTCTGGAATCACAGCTGACAGCTCCATGAAACCTCCATGGCAATATCCAGGCTGGTGTAGTTACCCTAAATATAAAATACCGAGTGCCACTGTTGAGGGCAAGATATTGGGCCAAGCAGTCCATTCTCTAATGCATTAGGGCATTTCTTATGTTTTTATCGCGCTCCACTTACTCATTAAATGATAAATGACAGATGACTACTAGCTGGAAGTAAGTATATCCAAGAATATGGGCCACTAGAGAAATTCAAATAGAAAATACTGGTTTGTACTAAATTTTCTGGAGTAGCTCTTAGGTAGTGAAATAATTTCTTTAGACAAACATTTATCTTTTTTTTTTTTTTAATAAGGAATCAGTGGTTCTCCTGGTGGACATTAATTAATCTCATCTCCTATTACCTTAAATCAAGAAGAAAGATTTTATGCCAGCTCTTGGTGTTAACTAGTTCACAGATCAGTTGCTTATAGCACCCAAGTGGAATACCACCAGAAAATTCATGAAAACACATTAACAGCTGTAGGAAAATTCCTGAAAGGGGAATGTTTCCTGGGGCCTTTATCAGCTGATTTTGTTATTCTTTCTAATTATTCTTCATTTTGGTAAATTCAGCTAAACAAGAGTTTTTGTTGTTCCCTCAAAGTCCTGGATTCCAAGTGCCTCAAGCTGCACTAGGGGAGGTTCAGGAAGAATTTCTTCATGGAAAGGGTTGTTAAGAATTGGAAGGGGCTGCCCAGGGAGGTGGTGGAGTCACCATCCCTGGAAGTGGCATGCAGTGCTATAATTTCGTTGACAAGGTGGTGATCAGTCACAGGTTGGACTCAATGATCTCAGTGGAGGTCTTTTCCAACCTTGATGATTCTCTGGTTCTCATACTGAATTCTCTAAAAAAGCCTGTTTCTGACTCATCCCTATGTAACTCCAATTTAATACCACAGGATTTTTGAAATGGGTGAAAACAACGTTGTGAAGCTGAAGAGTAAAAAAAAAATTATATAAGGCATATACAAAAATTCAGTTCTTATTCAGGCAGCAACAGGGCTGCATGTTACAGAAAGCAGCAACTCCATTCCTGGCAGCAAATACACTCCTTTGTGTGCAGAACTTAATGCTGGACTCTCATGAAATCAGTCTTTAAAAAACCACAAAGAAACAGCAGTAACAGCAACTACAAACAGAAATCCCACCCGACAGGTCATGTGAACATTCACAGGTCTGCAAAGTGGGGTGATGCAGTTCCTACTTACTCTACTAAGTCAAAGAGCTTCTTGGGCTCGGCTGGGGGCGGGTAGATGATCTCCTCGATGCATTTCCGGACACAGTTTGCATAGGCAGTGGAGATGTGGATGAAGGCCTCGAGGTTCTGCATCTGCCGGGCCAGCTCCAGGAGCCGCTGCGTGCCCATCACATTCAGCTGCAGGGCGTGTCTGAGGAGGGCAGGGGAAGCAAACAAAATGCGTTTCACTGGAAAGAATATGCTAAGACTGAGCCTTATCCAAACCTCATGAAGGAAAGGGAAGTCTCTGAGAGAAGGGGGCATAGCAGAGCAGAAAGCACCGGTGAAATGCAAGGGCTAAACCAGCTTTCACAGCAATGCTGCTGGCTCTGCTGTTCTGGACATGGAATATCTCTCATTTAATTTTACTCAGTTTGAAGGGTCAGAATTAACACTTCACTAACATCTCTAAATCCGACATATTTGCCACCCCTTCCTGGAACAACTATTTCTAACCACTGAGGCATTGTGGTTCCTCTGGTACCCATTCCACATTCTCCTTAAGGGACTAGATAAACACATGGTTTCAGTAAGCAGCAAAATATCCTTGGGCCCAGAAAAACATATTCACAGGTTGCCTGGCTTGAAAGCGACCTTAAAGATCATCCAGTTCCAACCCCTCTGCCATGGGTAGGGACACCTTCACTATCCCAGGTTGCTCAGAGCCCCATCCAACCTGACCTTGAACACTTCCAATGACTGGGCAGCCACAGCTTCTCTGGGCAACCTGTGCCAGCCTCACCACCTCACAGCCAAGAATTTCATCCTAATATCCACTCTAAACCTACTCTTTCAGTTAGAAGCCATTCTTAATCAAAGAAGACACAGTTAAAGATAACAGCTTAAATTCCCCAGGAGTGGAGAAGAGAACTGATAAACACATGAGAGTGTCCTAATTAGCAAGATTGACCTTCAAGCACCCAGCATAGCTAGAAGTTGCCCTAGAGACTATCTGCAATGGATCTCAGCAAACAGATGTACAACTCTGCTGCACACTTTGTACTGGAAGAGAGACACTTTCCTGCACAGAAGGGACAAGGTTAAGGAATATGCAATCTGTTCAGCCCTGGAGTAGAAGCTTTCAACAACATGTACAATATTATGAATAAAGCTATCAAGTACAGTGTATACTAACAAAGTTAATTACCTTGAAGATAAATTGTAAATAGTCCAGAGAAATGAAAACAGAAGCTAAGAGAATGATTAATATTTAGATCACAGTATCTAAAGCCAGAGATACTTTTCTTTTTACATGCATTTGTTAAAGAATAGCGTTTTCTATACACTTCTATTTCCTTCTGCCCTTCTGGTAGGACAGATATTCATACTTTAGCTACCCTTCATATGAAAGCTACTTTTCTGTGTACATTTCTGTTTGATTGCATCCCTTCTGAGAGGGGGTGAACAGAACTGTGCTCATAATACAGGCCCAGCATGGATTTCTGCTGAGATGTTCAGAGTTCCTTTAGCCTTCTAAGGGAGTATCATCTAACCCTCTAACTATTTATTCTATATATATCTTAAACCAGCATCTACTAAGATTTCAGCATAACAAAATTTCTGAGGTTTCTGCCCTCAAGAGTTTTATCTAGATAATTCTCTAAATGTTGATGCCAGTAATTCACTTACTTTCTTGATTGCTGATTTTCTCATATCTTGATAACACTGCTTTTTCACCTCCCTTATTTATTGGCTTTACATATTACGTGGTAATCTCCGGACTTCAGCCATGTTTAAAAAATAGGTTTTTTTTTTTGGTTACTGTCAAGTTGCTGCTTGAAATCCATTTTTGAGCAGCAATATTGTGCTTTCACATTTCACTTGCTAGAAATTTACCCATCGATGTATTTTGTTGTTTAGACAGGAATAGTTTGATTTGAACAACTTCTCATATTTTGCCATTTAATTACACTGGATTTTCCTTGTTCTGTTGGAGAGATTTTAACAGATCACATGCAGTCAGTCTTTAAATAGCTTCTACACTTCCTCTGAGCTGATGACCATTTAAACTTTTAACTTCTTTCTAGCTATCCTCTTATTAAAACATAGTTTCCCTTTGATGTTTCATGCCATTAAGACATATTTTTAAAGCATGTTTATTGTGTATTGATTTAAGAACATTTATGGCTATTAATGCAATGCTTTGGTACTTACATCTTTAGTCATGTTGTACACATGGCTCAAGATTACATCAAGGGATGCTTCCTTTCTGGTGTTTCTCTAATTATTTGGTCTAAAAAGCAAATACTTGTGGTGGATAGTGGATATCTATTATCCTATGTACGAGCAAATGAACGATTGATATTAATAACTGTGTTTTCTACTCCACAGCGTTAGTGTTGTCAAAAAACTGTGAAGATCTAATAATTCAGATCAACCACCACAGTTTGTTGAACTGCAAGAAGGCACTTACACATCTAATCTTGGTTTAGTGGCTGATTTCTGCTGTTTTTTCTTAATGGAAAAGCCTGCCTGGACAAGCACTCCCTGGGGAAATCCTTCAGAAACCCAGCACTTATTGTAAACAGTTAATTACACTGAGCGTTGGCTATTTTAGAGGCTATTTTCTCAAACCACATTTCATTTCCCTCTCCAGTTAGTCAGTGACAAGAAAGGCCATTAACACTCGCTTTAGAGACAGAGGCAACATAGTTTCATCTCAAGCTGTCTCCAGCTCTGCCAAAACATCTCCCTCTTGACCTCCAACACGCTTTTTCCCACCCCAGTTTTAGGTCATACTTAACTCCCTTACTGTATTACAACCCAAGCTTGTAGCACTTCCTTCTGCTCCCATGGAAATCTGCCAAGATACTTCACTTTTGACGTGCACATGCACATGACATTTTCAGAGCATTTACGTTCAGCCCAGAAGGACGTGTAGCACGAACACCTGAGAGGAGAATCACCACTGCAGATACGAAGAGATGCTCTGAACAGTGTGTCATGGGCTGTTGTGCATTCTGAATCATGCTTAGCAAACACAGAAAGCAGGACATACTTCAGGGGTTCATCAAAGCGAACAGTTGCTGCACAGTGGAAGACAATATTGACCCGGGTCAGAAGCTCCTCCTCGTCTTCAGCACTGATGGCCAGCTTGGGCTGAGTGAGTTCAGCATTAATAGGCTTAATCTTCTCGTGGAAATTAGGGCAATCTTCTCGGACCCTGTCAAAGACCTTGAAGCACAAACAGAGAGAGATCAGGTACAGAATTAGGCTACTGAGATCGCTTTGATTAGTTGCCAGTCTGATTACATCAATCAATGAAACTGGCACAAAAGAGAATGCCTGTCTAGGAGGACACAGGTGAGGTGATAAAATAGTTAATTCACTTGTTCCCTCCCATGGGAAAACCTCATACGGAAGACAGAACAAAGTAGAGCAGGTAGTGCATTGCCCTGAAAAGATTATTGAATCTTCTCTGGACCACTCATTTCCTTGGACAGCCACTGACATTCCTCTATCTCCATGTCTCCTGCAACCACCTGCTATTTGACCTCACGGGCTGCCTGTAGGACCCTTACAGGAGCTAAAGAGCAGGAGGGCATTGTATGGAGTGGGAAAGCCTGTGTAACATTTGACTCAAGCAATTTTCTGGATGGTTCTGGAAATGACTTGTGGAGAGGAGGGGAACACGGCACATTCTCGCTCCTCCTCTTCCTTTGCTGTCACTCTTTGTTCATGTCAGAAGAGTCCTGTGGGGAACTGCCTTTGGGATAACAGTCCAGCAGGTTTGGGTGCCCTGTTGCTCACACCATGAAAGCAGATGGCTACAGCAATGTCCACCTGGAGACCTTTTACTCTGTAAATATCACAGGAAAAGAAGATGAAGCCTGAATTTCAAACCACTGTGAGTTTGCTGGAGTAGGATTTCAAAAAATCACCTGAAGTTTTAGAAGCACCTGTTCCAAGGGTTTTCTATTGCTGCCCAGCATATTTTAACAATTTCAACCAAAAGAAAAGTAGCCAGTAAGTCCAAAAAGCTTCCCTTTTTTTTTTTTTTTTTTTTTTGGGTTAGGGGACAAAAGAATGACAACACAAAAGGTAGAATGAATAAATAAAATAGAAAGGCTGCAGGATCTGAAGAGGTACAATCTAGATTTAAAAGGATAATCACACTTCCAAGGTAACCACTGTACTAACAGGAACAACTGGGAGAGATTACTGGGGGATGATGCAAAGGGTGCACCATGCCTTTGGGCACATTTTAGAACTGTCTAGATAAGCATTGCCAGGAAAGGGAGGGAATAGCTGAGCTTGCCTTGGGGCAGGAGGGTGGACCAGCTGACTTCACAGTAGCTCTGTGGTTTTGGGGTGTTTCCTTTACTCTGTAATTTGCTCACCAGTAACACTGAACTTGGAAATCTCTTTACTACCATTGCCTCTTGTTTTCCTAGAGATTGTTCTGTCTTCGATTTGCCCAGTGCTTATGTAAGAGTAGAAATTGTTTGACATAAATTAAACATACTAAAAGACACATGGAAGATTAAATTGATACTAATAGCAGTACTTTCCTGCTTGACTAAGGGATTACCATCTTTCCACTTATCTGACAACCAAGTCTAAATAAACCTTGAGGTTCTTAAGGATAAAGAGATGATAATAAAATCACTAGCCTTCCCCACTAGGCGCCACAGTCTGTACTTGACTTCATGGATTTTAAATTGACACACAGCTGCACATCCTTCATCAACCAGAAACTTGAGCAAGTTAGAAGTCAGGACACAATAATGTCATTTTACTGCTCGCAGCTGCACCTGACCACACACACACCCTTCATCAGCATGGGGCCAGAAAATAGATTTCTAGACACATAAAGCTATTTGGGCAGAACTGTTGGTGAGAGCTGGCTGGACTGTAGGAACTGAATTCCCAGACACTAGCAGCCTCAACGTCTGTAAAAAGCTTGTTTTCTGACAAGATGTTGCACTGGCTCTCCAAATACGCATCATCCCATGAGAGATGCACGTGAGCAAGCCTGATGGGACACAAAATGGAAAGGCTCCTCAGAGAACCCATGTGAGACCAAAGCTATCTTGTGGGAGTTTTAGAAGCATTTGTTTGTATTTGTTTGTTGTATTGCAAAGAGAGTGTAGAACTCCACCAAATGAGAGTGATTTTCTACTTGTTTTACTTTGGCATAAATAATGCAGAGAAAGAATGAATCAGCCCTCTCACCATTTCAGTCACAGCATATAAAAAGAAGAGTAGTATTTCTGCAGTGCTTTGCTCGAGTTTGGACAGTTATATTCTGCCTAGATGCCATCTCCTCCTGACATTCCTACTGCAGATAATATCCCCTTCAGTTTCTGTGCCTACTGTTACCACGTGCCACTCAACAGCTGCAGTTTTTCACCCCCTCCAATGATTCAGTGCATATCTCTGAAGGATGAAGGCAATTTCTGAATACAAGCTCACCAGTCAGCACACTGCTTTGGAAACCTTCTGGGCCACAAGAACACTCAGTTCACCAGCACCATTAAATCAGATAACAGGAGCAGCTGTTTAATCAAAGCCTGCTGCCTCTTCTACGGAATCTGAAGATTTCAGACTTGGCAGTGCTTTACAGGGAAGTGCAAAAGGATTTAAAGACAAAGCAAATTCAGCTTATTCTATACTGTTTCCTACAGTTCAAGAAGTACTTAACATAAAGTGTATGCTTAGTCTGCAGGTAAATTGTAATTGCATTCTAATTTCTACAGTTCAAGTCTTACATAAGTGTAGCTATCTGCAGGTAATTGTAATTGCATCCTAAATTCTGCTCATCCAGCATAAATAAGAAATCCCTAATAACTGCATGAGACCTAAGGATTGTTCTGTCTTTTCTTTTTAGAAGCCCTCTGCCAGTATAAAATATATCAATGGGCAGAAGTGTACTGGTGTGCTGTACTGCTGGAACTCCATGAAAACACTGGCCAAGTCAGCAGTACTTCCAAAGGGATACAGGAATTGTCACAGAATTATAGTGAAGAGAAAGGCAAGGTGTTTGCTTTCAAGTTGTCCAATATTAATTACACTGAGGGAAATCAGTAATAACGATGCCCTGATTTCAGTGTCTTTTTGAGCAAGTTAATTCATGCCAGGGGCAACGCTGCTGCCTTGCTCAAACCAATAAATGAATCTAATAGCTGCTATTTTTATTTTAAACCTCCCAATAGGATGCAAGTTCAGCATAGGCTGTGCTGCCCCTCAACCGAGACGAGAACTTCTTGTTTCTTATTTTATAATTAGGTAATTCTCATCTGTAATAATAATCTAATCTCTGTATCTTCACTTTATATTGTCAAGCCTTTATTGTGAAAACAGGACATCTAGAATTTCTCCCAACATTCTATTTGAGTGTGTTTGATGGACATCTCTTTCCTTATTCCTGCCCACTTAAGCTGTGACCTCCCTTTCCAAAGGACATCTGCAGCTCTCGGTGTTCTCTGCTCCTGCCTTACAGCATGTAACAATTCAGAGAGATTTCTGTTTACCAATCCTTCAATCAGAAATTTTTCCATACCACAAAGACAGAAAAACCTCAAAGAAAGGGCAAATTGCACATCTATGGAACGGCACAGATGAAAAATAAAGGAACCACTGAACGCTGCAAAATACCAAAGGATTCGCATCTTCCTCAGGACACAATTTCAGTGAAGCAAAAGCAAACTAATGAAAGTAGAGTGCCTAAGCCATGGTCTACTTTAAAAAGCAACTTGTAGGAGTTTGGTCTTATAACTGCCTTTCAAAGGCATGGATAGTCTTTTTTTTTTTGCACCTATCAGTCCTCACCCCTAAAAAAACAACTTACTGTAAGAGGCACCATATGCAGGAGCAGGTAACCTTTTGTCCTCAGGTGTGTTTAATGGGATATTGGGCTTCTCTAGGAGGATTAATATGCACATTTCAAAGTACTACTGAACATTTCAAATGGAGAAAAATCAGAGAATTCCCATGAAATGGATCTCATGTATGAAGAACTACTGAAAAGATTAAGATTGAGAGAGTTCAATTAAAAAAAAAAAGGTAAAAAGCTTCCATACTTTCAGATAAAGAAATGAAGAAATGGAAGGGCTTAGCATACTCAGGAGAATATAGGTATGAATTGCTATATTCATGAATTTATCCTAAGAAAGACATAGGCCAAGGGGTAAATATTGTGGCAACAATTTCTTTAAAGAATAAAGAACAAGCTGTTCACTGGCTGTGTGGAATAATTCTAAACCCAAAGTGGTTCATCCCTCTTCTGAACAGAGAAGGGTGTATAAATGCAGGGGAACAGCTGGTATATAAATACACAGAGTAACACCCTGAAGTGTATATCCATCCCTCTGTGATTTCACTGGCAGCCTCACGAGTGACCATCACAAATTTAAACTACTGAAGGTACCAAAGTTGTGAAAATAACTCTTAAAAAAACACTGATCTCTGCAGTTTTCTTCTGATGAAAGGGCTTATCCCAGTTGTGTTTGCCATCGATAAAATCCTCTAGTACATTCTGAAGGAAGGAAGGTACATAACTACTGCTAGAATTGTCATTGTAGCAAATTTGAGATATAGCTGGGCAACTTCTTGACATAAAGTAATTAGCCTGCAATTAATTTTTAGCCTGGTAGATTTCCAGCAATAAACACCAGGATTGTTCAGTCAAGAAATGTGTGAAAATGCAGGTCAGAGAGCTTTAATTGGGATAGAGCCTTTTTTTCACCCCCTTTTGCACTCTCTGCCTCATTTCCTCTTCAGAAAATTGCTTTTAAGTACGGTTCTTCTCAAGGCAAATAAAGCATAATTCATCTAATCAGTTAGAAAGCATGCAGCAGAGCGTTCCTCATTATAGGAAAACAAATGGCTTATGCTTCAATCCAGAGCTATTACTTTCCCCTGAGTAGAGCTAATACAGTGGAAATACAGTACCCACGCCCTGATATCAAGTAAACAAAACAGCTGATTATTTAAAGACTACAGAAACGAAGAGATGACAGAGAGAAAGTTTCCACATAGGTCAGCTGAGGCTAGTATGTATAGCCAGCTACTCAGGATATGGTTTTAAATAGCCAATTTCCTTGAAAACTGGCTGCTGACAAAGCCTGCTGTTTTCTAGCAAGGGTACTTGAATTACATGTCAGTGAATCCGGAACAGTAAAAGGAGCTCTTCAGGAGTCACGACGTTGCAGGGACTTGACAGACATGGAAAGTTTTGAGTGGGTGGACAAGTCTCAGATAGAATATGGAGCTTTTTTACATTTGTCACAGACATTTCTTGTGCCCCTGTGTGGTACCTGAGTATCACCACAGCGTCTGATGGTACGCTTGACATTTAAAACATTTAAAACAGGGGAAGGAGGATTGGGAACACTTGAAGCTTTTTCTACATGAACCAATTTAACTTGTTTCTTCCATGCATTTCCCAGAAACGTTTTCCTTCTCGTCCTTCTTCCATAACTGTGCCCCAGTTCCATGGGGCACTGGGAGTCAATTGCCAAAGGATGTCAGGAGCCATCCTGACAACCACAGTCACGTCCATCTCCCCTTCCTCAATTCCTGTCATGCAGAATTCATTCTCAATTACTTAGAGAATCACTGGAAATACTTGGAAATGTTAGTAAGTACAGAGTATCCAGACACAGCATCTGAATCTGCTTTTCCATATCCATTGCCTTAATTACAGATATTCAAAGTTTCACTGCCAGATTTGCTGGGCACCAGGGAACTTCAAGAGTGTTTTCTG
Organism: Chiroxiphia lanceolata; assembly: GCF_009829145.1. Lineage (NCBI taxonomy): Eukaryota > Metazoa > Chordata > Aves > Passeriformes > Pipridae > Chiroxiphia > Chiroxiphia lanceolata. The sequence goes on from NC_045641.1 coordinate 69,560,174, forward strand.
AGTCCCTGAGGTAACCAGCCAGGAGTGAAGGCTGTGTCAAACACAGACACCTCCTTCTTGGAGATGTTTTGAGAAATGACCAAGAAAGGCTTTGAAAGACATTAAAGAAATTACCAAAAACTACTTTGCCATTTGAAAATGGTACCTAAGAAAAAATCAGGTTGAGTTTTAGGAGTCTATGGAGACTGGCATAGCAGCTACATACGGTGGATCTCTAATGCACTGTCATGTATAACCACAGTAAAACATATTGTTTTACCTCAGAATTCTGAGGTTCTTCCCCCTCTGAAAAGACAAGTTTCAGGCACACTGGCTGTCACACAGCTACAAATGAGGAAACCAGCACATAACCTGTATAAACACAGGGCTGGTATGCAATTCAGAGTTTTGTTTCAAGGACAACTCCACAGATGCATCTCGGCCATACAACTCCTGTAAGTACATCTGGGAAGTCTTGAGTCACTCTACTCTGAACTTGGGTCCCTCAAAATGCTCTTCCAAAGGAATGGCAGCCTTGAGTGGGGTGTCCTCCATTCTATACTCACGTATTTAAGATCCCTGTCCTTTTCTTGAGGGCAGAAGGAGAGAATGTCATCATAAAGAGGATCATGGGTAATGTGGACACCAAAGTGCACCTTAATTAAAAGGGTAAGGGAGATAAAATCCTTTGATGTCAAACACAACAGAAGTTGAATAAATCAAGACAAATGCAGCAAATACTTAAAGCTACTAAAATAAAAGAAAGGATTTTTAAAACATTGTAGTGAGAGGGGTACTCAAGTGTAGAGAGCTGAACCATCTGGAATGAGTGCAGCCAAAGAGTAATTCACTGTTATAGCATGAACAATGCTAGAAAATTACCAGAAAGAAGAACAAGTCAGAAGGAGCTGGTCACAAGTGAAGAGTTAGCCTGGAACAGGGGCTTTACCCAACAAATATCCCACACGTGGCCATGATGTTTTGGAAGGTAAGAAAGCTTAATGCCATGAGTGCAAGCCATTTCCTGCCAGCTGATCTCGGTGACTGAAATTCATCCCAAGAATATTCAATTTATGGATTTGTCAAACAGTACAATCATTTAACACAGAAGTTTTGCAGCAGGTTCCTGAAATGACTGATGAGAACTTCCTTCTCCAAGCGATAGAGGAGCCAACAGGGAGAGGTGCTGTGCTGAACCTTTTTCTCACCAACCTGTTGTTCTCATCAACAAGTTTAGATTGGATATTAGGAAGAAATTCTTCCCTGTGAGGGAGGTGAAGCACTGGCATAGGTTACCCAGAGAAGCTGTGGATGTCCCATTCCTGGAAGGGTTCCAGGCCAAGCTGGATGGAGCTGCAACCTGGTCTGGTGGAAGGTGTCCCTGCCCATGGCAGGGGAGTTGGAACTGGATGGTCTTTGAGGTCCCTTGCAATCCAAACCATTCTGTGATTCTATGATTCATTAGGATGAGTTATCATTTCATCACTTTTCTTTTGTGCTCATGTCTGTTACAAATAGTTTGGCCTTCTTATGCCATTCCACATACATTTTTCCTATGACAATGTAATTTTTTGGTTGGTGCTTAAGAGAAAAGCACTAAGCCGGGGTACCTCAGCCTATTAAATATCTGCTTCCTTTCTTGCTGTCACTTAACCCTGGTCATATTTTCACAGTAAGGCTACATGCTGCACACACAGAGAGTGAACACACTGGAAAATTACTGGGAGATTATCAGAAGGTAATGTAATTTAGAAGACTGACAGAAAGAGCAAGAATATTGCTAAACAAATGAAGGCACTTGTGAACAAGAGACCAATCCAGAGAAGAAGCAAACAGTTGAGATTCTAAGAAAACACCTAAGAGGGGATTGACTTAACCATGTAAACCGATTTTCTCTAGTGTCACTCTTCCAAGAAAGCAAGGAAGTTACAGTAATCCTTGATTTCCATCCAGGAGTCTTCAGCTTAGGGAAATTAAACTTCTTTAAGAAGATAGAAACCATCTGTCCAAATAGTGTCAGCTACTTACAATGCAGTCTTGGCTTGCAGGCACTGGACAAACTGTAATTAATGCCTCTGACTATGGCCAGTTCTCAGAAGAATACCATGGAAACCCCCTGGATACGGTTGCAGAAACCCACAAACAAGCCTGTCATCTGGAATCACCAGCTCAGACCTTCTCTCTGAATCAATTCTTTGCAAGTTATACAAATATGGACTGCCACCTGTATTGGAGAACTCTTTTTTAACAAAGCTTGGAATCCATTGGGTGTGCCCATGATTAACGTTCTTAAAATTCAACCTCTGCCTGGTATGGGTATAAAAAACTAATACTTAAACAAAATAATTTTCACTGAACTTTGTCAGATTATCTGAATGTAAGGAAAAGGCAAATCTGGCCCATGAAGTTCGTACCAGCCTCTTGGCATGAGTCCTCCCTTTTCCACTAGCTTGGGTCTTGTCAAGCAGGAGGTGTTGTCTTGTTTCACAACAAAGATACCTGTTGTTAGGAGGGCCATTTTAACGTCAGCCTTGATAGTAACACGTCTGCCAGGAGCAGATGTCGCTCACTTCCCGGTACAAAGAGCAGAGTGTTGCCACAGATGGCTCAGTTACACCATGTGAAATCCTTCTCTCTATCCTGTCGTTGCAGTTGTACCTGACTAGAATGTTCTGACAGGCCTGATGGCAAGAGGCAAGCCAGATGATGTTTCATGCACCCTGCAAGACTCTTTCTCTTTAAGGCACAAAAATAATGAGTTTTGTTTGCAGTCAGATAGGAGCTTATCTGTCTTTTTTTTTCTCTTTTCTTTCCTTTCTTTTTTTAAGTGGCAGAGAAATTCAAGTATTTTTAGTATGTAAGGAAAACCACACATTTTAAAGAGGATCAAGAAAGCCATACCAAGTGCCCTGTAAGCCAGACTCAGGTTTTAGCTTGCTCTGGCATCTCAGAGACTGTTGAAGGGTAATCAACAAGCCTGACTTACCATCTCTGGTACTCTATTAATTGTTCCAGCTAAAGCCATAAAGTTAAAACTTTCTGACCACAGGATTTGTGGTTCAAGACATCTTTCACATTGACAAGCTGTTTCATGTACTGAACATCGATCAATAGAAATGTGCTTTCCTCTGCAAGTGTACTCCAAGGGAGACCAAAGAGGAGAATTCCCATAAGCTGAAATGGAATTATATTTGCCCATGTCCTCCTTTACCTTCCAGATCTAAATTGCACCAATTAATTCTATGCTACCCAGTCCATACCAGGCAGAAAAGTGAGCACTTGTGCATAATTTTGCTTCGAGTGTATCAAATCCCTTTGTCCATGTGTCACCAGAATGAGCAGCAATTTCCCACTGGTTGAATTGTGCAGGGCCAGGAGTTGGGACTTGGATGGTCTTTGTGGGTCCCTGTCCAACTCAGGGTGGATTCTATGAACATTGATTCTGTGAACAACAAAAAGTTGTTGTACACAAAAGCCTCCCCATCTGTCTGAGCGGGGATACCGGTAATGAGTCCCGTGTCCTTGGCCCAAGTCCCAAGAGGTTATAAATCCCTTAATGCTTTAATCTACCGTTGAAAAAACCCTGGCAGAAGGAGCAGAGAAGAAACAAAACAGAACATACCCCAACCAACCCCCTGCACTGAATGCACCTCTCATCCCACACAGTGGTTTCACAAACAGGAAAGTCACAATGTTCTGCAGATACTACTTGCATGAGGCTATACATCCTAACTTCATATTTAACTGAGGGAAGTACAACTAATTTCTCCACCTGTTCTGCTATAGTCAGTAGAGGCAGTCCATCAATTTCCCAGATTATCTGGGGGTGAAAAAACCCCAAAATATTTAAAGATCTACCCAAACTACTTGAAAGTTCAGATCTCTAGGGCATACAGCTTTCTGTACACCTACCACAATGTGATGAGGTGTGTGCAGGAGGTCCTGATGGGCACCCAGCAATACCTCTGCCCAGGAATGAGGAAAGTGATTAAAACAGTTCAAGGACAACACAACCGCATGAGCACAAAACCAGAGCGTGAAAAGTGTGTTACTCTGGTGCTGTGGTATGCAGACTGCACACAAGAGAAAAAACTGCTTGTGCTCAATTGGAACTAGGTAAAAGAGTCAAAGCTAAAATAAAATTATCTTAGTGAGTGGATATGGTAAACAATGTGATGTCAGTATGAACTGGATGCTGGTAGGGCAGTTCTGGGGTGCAAAGTCTTCAGAAGTCACCTGTAACCAGGCTACTATACAAGTCATACCATACAAACTCAAGATTCCCTTAGTAATAGCACTGAAAAAATCCACCAAACTTGAGTATGGATGCAGCAGAGAATGGGACCAACCAGGAAAAAGGTAACTGGGGATAGACTGTTTATTTGGGAGCAGTTAGGATAGAGAAAGTGAGGTGCAAGGGTGGTGAAAAGACAAATCCAGAAACAGAAAACACGGAGATAAGCTATAAAATCGGGAACACAATAAAGGAGGACAGGAGGTTTTTCGTCAGCAGGAGTGTGGACATCTACAGATGGTAATGAATCCAAGACCACAGTGACACTGAAGGGACTCTTACTGGATAACCTGCTGGAGCCTCCATCACATCTTTATCTGAAAGTCCAAGAGTGGAAAAAAGAGGGACAGACTTACAGTGGCAAGGGGAGATAAAATTATAATTCAACAGTAGTTGGGTGTGATCATAATGAATGATGATTAGTAGCTTTATAGTTGTGTGTGCTTTTAGATTAAGTATCTTTTAATTGCTCTGTTAGCCTCTTAGTAGTATATTGCTTAATTTAAAAACATCATAATATCTTAATTCAGTTATGCCTCAAGCCTGGAACCTGAAGGGGAGAGTCAGGCTCGTAAAGTAACATATGGCCCCCTTTGCTCACCATCCTGAAAAACCAGCCCTATCCATCAATCACAGAGACAGCCTTCACCCCACCTCCAGATGGATGCTCAGACTCATAGCAAACCAGTCTGTCTCCATCCTCTTATCAAATGACACCTGTAATTCACAGGCTCCAAAGCACTTGTAACAGAATAAGAAAACACTGATCTTTGCATTCTCTGATTTTCTGTGCTCAGCTCACCACATTTCTGTTTCTTACACTTACATAGGAAAATGGGAAGCCCACCAGTGTATTATGATCTAAAGAGATTCTGGAATAGTTTCATGGTGTCACTCCTGTCAACCTGAGGGAACCATGACAGCATGAGTGGATCTTCCCCACTGAAGCCACACTGTTATGGAGGGACTCTCATACTCCACTGGTCCTCCACCTTCCCCTGTGTTTTTCTTTTGCAGGACCCTCTTCTGGTACTGCAATATCACTTAATTTCCATGTCTTTGGGACCCCACTACCACCCACAATGTGTGATCCCCTGAGCAGCTATGTGGGGTGCCCAAGCAGGAAAGTAGAAATACTGCTGTGCTACAGCTGCAGAAAATGATCTCTGAGGTGGCACGTGCCCCAGTGGTGAACTTGAGTTGTCTTGTATTCTCCAGCACTACCCGAGCTAATGGCCAAGTATCCCACATATGGATTCCTCTAACTTCAGACAGATGCTGCTTTCAGACTTATTTTTTATAGCAAAAAGGGTTTTAACTCACCAGGTTAGTGGGGCTCTGAGGAAAGAAAGATGAAAATCCTAGTCCATGCAGTTTTCCTTACATTGAACATTTTATGGCAGCTCACCCCAGCATTCAGTTTTGGCATCTTCTCTCCAGGGATAATAGCACAGCTATTATCTTCCCATCATTACTCAATTCATCACTCAGAGCATTTCAATTTTGTCTAATTCAGAGAGAGTAAAAACATACTAAACCAAGAATATCTTCTTCCCTTTTACACTGGAAGAGATGACTCTCCAAACCACTGTGTTTCCTTCCCTCCTACAGGCCTAAAAGCATCTCCTGAAAATTTATATAATAATATCTGATCATCACTCTCTGAACCAAGAGAAATAACAACTAATATGCAACACTGACAATGCTGAAGCCCTCTGTGGTTCATCACATCCTGTGAGGTGTGGAGATCAGCAAAGTGCCATTATAGAAACAGAACCTCAGGAGATCAGCTCCAAGATTAAAGCCCACTTCCAAAGGGAGGATGATCTACATCTGGGGTTGCAGCTGTGGAGATGTGCATTTCCTTGCCTGCTGCTCAAAAGAACCTTGCCAGTTTAGATGTTTAGATATGATTTTACCAGGCCAGATGCCAATTCTGAAACATTACTGTAGGATGTTTTGTATGGATAGCCTTTAGCCCTGCAGTTTAGTGTTATTATGTTGCTAAAGATGGTTCAGACACATATAGTCATTTACTTAAAAAATGGACATTTTTACTGTAATGCCAAAGGGAAGGAGAATTAAGTCTCAGACTGCTTAGCACTGCTTCTGTTAAACCCATGTGAAACTCTGCCTTGTCTGCTACATATTTAGTATTTGAGAATTTCCCACTATATTGCAGTCAGCTCTAAACTGAAAAGTTCACTGTGGATATGGACTTTAAAATAATCTCCCCTGAGCTGTGCTGGGTCTGCAGGCCTAATAGACCTAAAATTGCATTTCAGTCAATATGGCAATCAAATGAGTCTTGAAAAAATACTGCCACATAAGAAAGGAACACTTAATTTAACCGCTTTCTGTTCTCGCACCGGTAAAATTGAGATGCTGCTTATCTAATTCCCAGCTGGTGGGATTGCTAAATGCCCTGAAAATGCAACACCAACGTATCAAATGGCTGGCAAGGAGCTCTTAAGAGATTACTCATGACTGAGCAATAGCCCACAGTCCTGGGTACTTCTTTTGCAGGGGAAAACGTCTTTCACCAGGGAGAGACTTTAATCCATCCACTCAGCAACCTGGCGTCAGAAATTGCTCTGTACTGGTCATGGAAGTCATTATCAGCGCCGATAATTAAACCATGACCTTTAAGGGATAAGTGTGAGGGGACTGAAATGAGCTTAACTGAAGAATCTGCCCATTCTAACTGTACATATTGGTGGGTCTACAGGGTGAAGTTTTCTATACTCTTTCTGTGCACAAACTACCACCTCCCCGGGGAGCTGCAGAGAGGGGCTCACAGGCAGGCAATTACTTTTGCAGGTGTGGGTTACCACTGCGTTTTTTCTCTCAAGACCTCTGTAGATACTGAGTAGATACAAGACTTAGGTTCACCTCCATCAGAAAATTCCCAATGGTTTCCCACACACCTTCAAGCGACAGGCATGAATCTGTAGATGCAAAATTTCTCCTACCCGCAGAATTCTTTTTTTTCCGCTGGGAGTTTTGAGTGCCTGGTTTTGTGCCCTCTTGTGCTCAATGATAAAGCATCAGCATTTTAAAAAAGAAACAGCTTAGAGAATCCCCTCCCAAAAGAGAGCTATTAAAAAGCAATTTCCTTACCAGGGAGAAACACCACTGTCAAGCATACACAGGCAGCCTCGCTTCATGGTTCGTTTTTGTGTTTATATTATGGTTATTTTTCCTATTTCTGTTCATCAGCAAATCAGCTTGATAGATTAATTCTTTTTTGAGAGTCGGTCTTAGTCACTGGAGTCTGTTCACCAAGAACCATCTGTTCCCCAAGATTTCCCTCCCACACACCATGGCAGAATTACGCCTACAACCAGTTTCTTCTATTAGGAAAGAAACGACTATAACAAGCTGTGTGACATGAGTCCCTTGGGAGGCAACACAAGAATTCATATCTTTCTTCTTATTATTATGAAGCATTTACATGCAATACCATTACTCAAGGACTGGCTGGAGGGTAAATGAACCTGTCTACCCTTCCCTCCCAGTCAAAGTTTCATCCTAGAAATGATGCTCTAAGCCACAGTGGTATAATTATAAGCAACAAATGAGGAAACCTGTCCAACTTTCTGTTTGTCAGTCACCTGAGAAACATTTAGGAGAGATAATACAATGTTTTGATTGTTTTCCCCCTTCATGAACAATGAAGACAGTCTGATCACCCAGCCCTTGTCAATGCTTGGTCAGAGCAAACTGGGATGGCTCTGCTCACACCACATATTCCAGCTGAGGACATGGCTCTTATTTTTTCTAATGTGGAAGTTCATATCGGAGGTTTCCCTGTAGCGAACTTAAATTAGGGAGGGTAGCTGGCCCAGAGTTTAACACACTGACCTGGGATTTAGATACGGATTTATCAGCTTCAGCTCCCTGCTCCACATTGATTGCTGATTCCCACTCTCTTGCTACAGTTCTAAAAGGTGTGCAAGAAGTGGAAATAGGGAGCACCCAAATGATGTTGCGCCAGCCCTTCTTCCCCTCCCACAGCCTGGGCCCTGATTTCACTGACTGTGTTTATGTGCCCATTGTTATGTTTATGGTGCCCCTCAAATCCTACCTCTGCCTCTAACCTTTTCCTGATAGTGCAAGAGTCACCTAATCTTTCTGACTCAGACTCATCCTGTCTACCTTCCCTAAGTAGGTGTCTGGGAGAGTTTAATCAGATTAAACTGAAAGAGCTAACAGATCTATTGTGAAGGTATCACCTCACATCAAACCCATTACACCTGCCAAATAACAGCAATGAAGTGTGGGCCTTATCTTGGGGGGCTCATTCCAAGTGCAGGACGCTGGCAGATGAGAAGCTGCCTGTGTTCAAAGACCAGGATCAAGGGCACCCTGGGTAGCTGTCACCTTCAGTTCTGTCACTGAAGCAAGAAGACAAACTGCCAAACTGGTGTGAGAGAGAGTGAGTAAATACAGGCCATGCCTTAAACAGAAAAACTGGGAAGGAGTGAGAAAGTGAATTGCTGTTTTCAGATTAAAGAGGATCCTACTGAAGAGACAGCACTTCTCTTCCACTTTACCTACACAGCCTTCTCATTCAGTCTCCAAAGTGACCTGCTGAACCAACTCCCTGGAGGTGTGCTGCTGGCATTAGAGAAAATCTAATAACTTTTAACAAAATGTTAAAGCTTTCAGAATAGAAATGGCATGTCTTGGCACTCCCTCTTTTCAGTGCTGCAGCTCAGAAGCCCTGGCACCTTCCCAGTGCACGGGCTCAGCTGTGCCTTTGGAGCCAAAATGCATCTAGCCTTGCTGTTAGAATGAAAATTAAAGAAAAGCAGGGAAAAGGACTGCTAAGTAAATGAAAGACAGCACAAAGCAAGGTGTAGGAAGAGAAATTATCCAGGGGCACAAGAACTACTGTGCAGCAGCAGACCTGCAATGTTTTTGTTCTTGCCCACTATCTGACAAGAGCTACAAGAGGTGTTTCAAAGAAAGACAAACCTGCATCAGGCAGCTGGGAAATCACATCTTCGCGGTCAGGTCTCATCATGGTTTTATAGAAGGAAGGGATTGGTTTAAGTGTTTCATTTACAACATTATCTTTCTTACATAATTTACTTGCAATAAATATTTTTATCCATACAAATGTTTAGTGCAGCTCGAAGCCTCATTTAATTGACTAAATATCATACATAATTAACTTTACAATCTAGTTACTCTTTAGTAACATACCCTTTCCTTCTTCAGTGCTGAACTTGCTTTTACTTTCCCTGCGTGTTCCCTTTCCTGGGCACTGAGCTTATCTTATTTTGGGTTTATTTATTTTTAGCATAGATGTCTTTTGCCACTCTGGTTTCATGTTCTGCTGATTCCCCTGATGCCAGGGATTTGAACATCTATTAGTGCCTGAACAATCTGTAGCAAGGCACACAAAGCTGACTGCTTTCCTAGAGAGCATCTGCATTCCAAGGAACTCACTGCTTCCATAGGTGCACAGTCCATGGAAAGCAAACTGAAAGAGGATGGTCTCAAAGTTGTATGAGCGGCCAGGGAATGACACTGATTAAACGTCCCTCAACCTTCCAGATTAGATCTGAGGCAGAAGGGTAACTAAAGCTCTCCAGACATATATTTCGGATTGCAAATAGGTTTTTTGATTAAGTATTTCATTAATACCTAACTATTACATAGCCTTTTTCTTGAGTCAGTTCTTTATAAAGAAGAGCCATGTAATTTTTCAGAGCAGGAAACAGATACATAGATTTAAAGCAACCTACCCAAGGTCACATAATGAAGGAACAGAAGAACTGGAAGGGGAACCTGGATATTTTAAAGTCCTTTAAGAGGTCATATGCCTTCTTTAACTAGGTGTGTCTTTCCCGAGAGCTTCCATTTGAGAGACAAACTAATATTAAAATTATGGGACTGACTCAGAGTCAAATTTACGTTTAAAAGAAAATACAGCACACATTTAGGATTAGGAATATTACTTGTAACTGGAGCATAAGAAATTGTTACTAAACGCAAGATACATTGGGGAGAATAATAAAACACTTGGGTAACAAGCTTGTGGAAGAATCTATTCTTTTTTTTTAGGTACCATGTGTTCTCCTCTGACACTGTTCAGTCCTGTGCTGGGACAGCACAGGCCCCCAGGGAGAAGGGAGTAATGCCAGAGTAATGCCAGCCCTAGAGAGTACCAGCCTTTGGGAAGAGATTTAAAGATGATGTTCACTGGAGAGTGCCTTTGCTTGCCTCCAAGCAGGCTGGGGAGATCACTCTTTTCAGCTCCAAGCTTACAAAGAGAGAGGGTACAAATAACTGCTTTGCTCTTCATACCCTTCCCCCCAGCAGAAACTGCTTTTGACCTGTTCTAATCAGGAGTTAACATTTATCTGGAGGAAAACTGCCCAGAGACAGCATTCCTAATGCGTCCACAGAGTTAACACAGATAGGAAATGTGGAAACTGCCTCTCGGTGATCTAGGGGTTTCATCTAAATAAAAGGAAAGTGGTGAAAAACTGTCCTCAGAGGACACATCTGAGAGGGACCAAGGAGTGACTGACGTGTGACTGAAGCGGACACTGGCAATGAAATAAACAGATGTACAGCAACTAAGGAAGACAATGAAAAGAATCTTCTCTGCAATTCACAGATGAACTCAGAGGGAGCTGTGTCAATTCTGATGCAGCACAGATCGCAAATCAGCACTGTAACAGTACACGAAAAACATTTCCAGAAACAATCTCAGATCTCAAAAGCACCTCTTCAAGAGCTTTTCATATTGTCCATTTGTTTAAATGGATGGACAACATGCAACTGGATTAGGTTAATGTATATCAGTGTTCAGCAGCAGAGAACCAATGCCTTGGGATTGCTAGAGCTTGTCTTTCATGTCCATTCCAGCAGAAGGTAATCTTTATTGCAGACATAAGCAACATTTTGGTTTAGCCACACCTTTGGGCCTCTAATACCAAAAATGTTTTTCTGGCTCTTGCAATAGTTGCTCAGTTGTCCCCCAGTCAGGGTAAGTAATGAATTAACCACATTCTCTAAAACACCTTTCTGGAACCTCCAAAGGAAACCAACATTACATTTTATTTTGACAAATTACAAACCAATGCATTTCTTCTGCAACTGATTCTGTCCAGCACAAAGGGTAATTTCACAGCATGTATTTCTGTGTGAAAGTTGTGACTTCTACCTAAATTATTTGCTTTCTCCTACTGTCAGTGAGGAAATGTTCACCTTTGAATCAAAACCAATGTACAGATTCACAGGAACACAGAAACATGCCCCCGTTAATGTGCACCTACTTCAGGTTGTTCCCTGCTATTTAAAATACTGAATGGCACACATGGAGAGTTAATATCACATACAATTGGCCTCTCAGTTAAATTGAAAATTTAATATGAGAGAATTTGGTTTTCAGCCTGGTTTCCAAGGAAACATTTCCAGCTATTATTGGTGGAGGTTACAGGTTGACTGTCAAGCCCATGATTTCCTTTGTTCCTGGGTCCATCAATTTGATTCTTTTATCATCTGGTCTTCCCTACTGAAATATGTGCTAATATAGGGGGAAGGGTTTCTTAATCCATGCAAAATAATCACTGTTTCCCAAATAACCTCACCAAAAGAGAGACAAAGCAGTAGCAGTGATTAAAGGAGAATAAATGACATGAACTTATTTGAATTAATTTAAAACATGACAGGCAGGTTTGTATATGTACACATCTGCGCAGTGTTGACAAATATCTGCTGGAGATAATCTACAATTTTATTATTTATCCCTAACAAGCAGATGGGTTCCCACATTGCCTTTTACAAGAATACAAACGCATTCTGAAAACAAAAATGAAACAAGGAAGAATTTCAGAACACATGCACAGGTTTTTAACCGAATGCACCATTATTAAGGTGAGATTTCATAACCCTTTAGAATACCTGCATTTCTAAAATCAAAGCACTAGAGATGACAAGGACTGCAGAAAATCAACTGCTAATGTCATTGCTCTTTGAGGATGAGGCAATACACGCTGGAGTGCAGATACAGAAGAGAAAATAGGTCCCAGCCCCACAGGCACAGTGCCTTGGTCTGGAACCTTCCTGGCTTTGTTCCTTATCAAGAAAGTGATTGCTACAGAGGAAGAGAAGGCAGCTGGATATTTTCATGTGCACAGAAATGAAGCCTTGCTCATAGTGCTTAATGAAATTATACAGACTCAAAGATAACATCACTGCTTCTGTTTCTGCTTCTGTCCTTACTTGTGTTTCTGCTCTCTCTTTCTTCGTGCTCTGGCAAGGAAAAGGCTCTTCTTCCCAGCTGGAAGGAGATTGGACCCCGCTCTTCCTCCCAGGACATTCCCATGAGCTCAGACTGCAATATTTTTCACCTCTGTTTTACCTGTTCCAAAACTGCTGTAGTGGCAGAAGGCTGGTATGGCTCTTTTTAAAGACTATTAATAATGTCCTCAGATATTAGAGAAGATTTCTAGGACCCACCTATGCCCATGGAACACCCAGCCTCCCTTTTTAGCCATTTCAGTCATAAAGTATGGACATACAAGGGGGTATTGTTTTTGTGGTTTTTGTTTAACAGCTACTGGACTGCAATATGCTCTTTTCCATGAGTGCCTTGCACTGCAATTGCCCCAGCAACTTCTTTCTCTACTCCTCTCATTCCATCTAAACTGCATACCAGTAAACACCTTCCTCTGCTCTGTATAGTACATGTGTGACTAAAAAAGCTCAAATTTCTCTTCTTGGCCATACACAACATCTCCAGTGTTCTTCCATCCTATTTTCAGGACTCCTTCAGCATGTGCACCCAGTAAATATTATGGCAATCGGCGATTAAGGACTGTGCTTTATGTTAATAACTGGGTGATGACCCAGGCCTAATAGCCTCAAAACTGCAGCCAGACATGCTCTGTTTGTGTAAAAAGCACAAACACTGATGCTGCTGCAAGCTAAACCTGGCCTTGATTCCTACAGTTACACTTACTCTGCAAATTTTTCCTTTAGACATCCATAATTTTGGATTACCTGGGATAAAGATGAAACTTTTACAACTGTGTCATCAAAACAGGAATGCCAGAACATCACAAGGGCTCACCTTTGTCTCCTGAACTAAACTAGGTGGAGATATCATGAAAAAACTGTGAGTAGCATAAGAGCTGTATAATAGTTTGATACTGATCAACACTGAAATTGCTACAGAAATAAAAAGCTGTCATTTTGCTTAAAGCCTGCAGCAAAATTCGCTCAGTTCATAGTGAAGTGAACATTACACAGGTTCATTTATTTTATGCATTTCAGTTCTCAGTGTGGCATGCTGAGATATGAGTGTATTTGCAGTGTCCCTCAGGAGATGGAGCATGTCCATCAAGAAACCCCGCTGTTTATTTATGGTTAATATTTTACAGCAATAAAGATTAAATACATTCCTCTTTGATAAGATAACAATCTGAGGGCAACACCTTCCCAGTCAAGGCTCCCAGTAAAATGATAACCTTTGAAACACATCAGCTGCCTGATGTAAAAAACCGAGAACTGTCTCCATCAAGCAACTCAATAACTGATCTGTATCTTTATGACTACAACCTCTCATTATGGAGACACACACCACCTGCCAGGAAGACACAAGCAAACATGGGGTAAGCTCAGCACATCAAGATACTGATGGGATGAAGTTCTGCTGGAAAGTTTTCCCAACCGGACTAATCCCAAACCACACAGCATTATTCTGGTTGGTATCCATGGGCTGCATAGCTACTACACCTGCAGTGCATTTCAGCTATGCACTTAACTTGCTGGTTTGTTGCTTTCTGTTCTATAAGGCCGTAGATTTTACAAGTTTAGTTCTCTTTTCTCCCAGGACTGATAAGGTCTCTCAGATTAATATTACGGCATTCAGGTGAATGATACAGCATCTTGCACAGGTAGACTGTGGCCTCAGTGTTCTTCTGAAAAAAACCACATTGTTTATCATTCTCAGTCGAAATTAGTAAATAGTGCTGGAAGAGAACTCATAAGATCATCCTCTGTCTCAGTGAGATCCCAAACTCTGATACTGCTCAGTATGGAGTTCAGGTTGCAGCTGCAGTTGGAAAATACAACTGTACCTAAGCTGGTTGATTTGTTGAGATTACAATGCTTGTTGAAATCTTACTCGACTCTGAAACATCAACTTGGGTGCTGGTACTCTGGAGTGAAATACACAAACACAGGAGATAACTAGTTCATACAGGTTGGGCAAATCCAAACCACTGCAATTAAAACAGAAACTAGAAGAGAAGGATGAAAAGGAAGGCAAGAAATAGGTTTCTAGCGCAGTTGCCCAGGTACCAGAAAGAGAGTGACACAGAAAACTCTTTATTTGAGAAAAGAAGAGCAAACAGTTTAGGAAAAGGGGAAGCATTTGGGAGTAATGGATGTGTATTATGCTGAGAGGAAGAAAAGATGTACACAACCATATGGAATAAAGGACTTTGCTTCCTAAAGGGAAGGGATTTCCTGTTAGGGTGGTGAGGCACTGCAACAGGTTGCCCAGGGAGGTTATGGCTGCCCCACCCCCAGAAGTGTTCAAGGCCATGTTGATAGAGCTCTGAGCAACCTGGGATAGTGGAAGGTGTCCCTGCCCATGGCAGGGGGGTTGGAACAAGCTTTAAAGTCCATTCCAGCTGAAACCATTCTATGATTTTCCTCTAATTTTCCCTGTTTCTGCATCTGTGATGATGTGCTAAAATGGCTACGAATTTTACTTACTGCTGACTGCAGTTGCTGAGGTACAGGTCATGGGAGGGACAGGTGACCTTGCAATTCTGGGAGGTAAAGGAGATATATGGAGATGGAACCAAGCAGGTCATGGCTGTAATGATCTACAGATCATTATCAGAAAATGGCAGTAGAGCTGGACACAAGATTTGCATCAGAGCTGACTAGGAAACGGTGTGGTTGGAATCACTGATGTGAGAGTGATGTTGAGATCAAAACCTTCCCTGGAGACATCTGGGCTTAGTGAAAAGTGGGGAAATGGGTTGCTGGGCCCCAAAGCAGCAAATCCTGCCTGTCAGAAAGAAATGGAAAAAGTAATAGAGGAAGGGCAGAAAGAATGATAATCTTCCAAGCTTCAAAAGGAAGGATCGAAAGGCAGAATTTTGGAAGGATGACAAAATGATTTACTGCTTCCATGCCCTACTGAAGCTCAAGGTCTCTATGCTGCTAAGAATGGTTACTGTCCTCTCACTCAATGTACTGTGCACATGGAAAAATCTGACAGGGAAGAATCTAATTACCATTCCCTAAAGGCTCAGAGACTCTCCATTGATAAAACTCCATCAAAATCATACAAGCACTACATTAACAATTCTGAACTGCAGTAACTTGATTTATTCTGTATTTCTTTGCTATTCAGACTACAGTGTACAGAGTCCCGATGCCCTTTGTACATTGCTACCAAAACTAGTCCATTGACTTTGATCACAAAGTGAATGATGAAACAAAACCAAGAAAAATCAGCACTCAGGACTTGCAGCAGACACCAAGCTTTCACAGGATTAGGTATACTAGGTTAAAAAATATTAGAATGAGACTAATATCTACTGAGAACACGCCACAATGTATTTTTAGCACATATAAGCCTTCACATATGAGAAATTTTTTCCCCCTCTGAACTTCCATGCCTTGATCTTTTGTGCAACCTTCCTGTAAAACCTTTAAAGGTATTATATTTAAAGAACCACTTATTTGATGCTTGTAAGAGATTCTAAAGCAGTATTTTGGCCGATATTTACAAAGTGATTAAAATCTTCTATTTAATCTATACAGCGTAAGAAAAGCATGATCATCTGTTTTGACAATGGATATGACACGGTAAGGATTAGTGCTTTAAACTGAAGGAAAGATAGGAATCCAACCTGACTGTCCTTTCTTTAATGGACACAGCAAGAGCCCTGTGCAGAGAAAATCCCTTCCTTGAAGAACATATATGATGACAACATGCAGGAGATGGATGAAAGAAAAAGGATGGAGATGAAGGAGTCTTGTCTCTCATTCTTTTGAGCAAGTCTGTATTTTCCCTGCTTATCTTTCTGGATGTGCCTAGCCATGTTACACATCCCTCTCCAAATTCTTATCTACAATATGGATTATCTCCACAGGCTATTTCTGTATTTCACCACACTCTTTATGACATTAATAGTTACATGTACACATATTTATGGTTCTTTGCCCTTTCTGCAAAAAAACCCCATATACCAAAAAGCCAAAAAACCCAACTCGAACCCATCTCAGCTTTTCTACTGTTTCAAAAATAATAAAATGTTAAGCCCTATTTTCACAGAGGAATCTCTTGGGTATCTCAGAGAAGACATGTTGTGGGTTAGGACTCAGCTCTCCAAAAGATGCAGCATTCTCCTAATACCACCTATGAAGAAGTAGTTACGAGCCACACCTCTTAGAATCATTGGGTAACCTGTACAGTGTACCTGGAAAGCTGAACTGCACCTTGGGCATGGAGCTTGACAGAAAAACCAGCTGGCAAGACCATGTTTGAACAAGCAAACACACAAATGACCCCTAAAACATATTCCGGTTATCTCTGACTGTGCAATGTGGAATTCTGTGGCTGGGTAAAAGCTTCTACCCACGGCACTGGAAAAGATGTCAAGGCTTAGTAGTCTTTCACTGGCATATTGTTCTCCTTGTCCCACACTCTTTCCTAGCTTCAGGCACCCAAAAGTTAGGAATTCAGTTGAAAATGCTGCCTAGATTAGGCTAAAGACTTAAGAGTAAACACATATGTGCACTTGAGCCACCCTCATTCCTTATGATAGCCTAAGTCTAATTCCATGTTTCCACTGACAGCCAAGGCTCTTCCCTGCCTTCCTGTCTGTCACGTGGCCACACCAGGAGCTGAACTGGCAGAGGCAGGAGTTACGTTTTCAGCCAGAGGGTGGAGGTTTTTTTGTTAGTGCTGCCAAATTTTGGGGCTGGGTTTTGTGCAGGGGATGAAGGTTGTCTGTGGGTTTTCAGTCAGACCAATTCTTCTGTTATAACTATGTATAAGGCCTAATAGGAGCATGTGGGAAGCAGCCAGTTCATGTGGCACCTGGAGAATCCATCCCTTTCGGTGGCATCAGCAGGGACTTTGAGTGGCTCAGGTCATTCATGAAACTGCACCCTTTAGGTAAACGCCTCTTTTAGAAGCTAAAACTAGGGAAGATTAACCCTGCTCTTACAGGTCTTTGGGTTAAAAAAGTCAGAACTCATGAGTCACAAGCTCCCTTGCTTGCTTTCTGCTGACACAGGTCAAATAAACCTTGCTCCAGGAAAATGCCTAAGCAGGTATTTTATTTACAGCACGTTTGTTGAAATGGGAACTCACTGCAAGTTCCATATTAGGTCAGCTTTTGACACACTGCATCTGGAAGCGGTACATCTGCTCTGTCCCTCATTGAAACGGGGAAAACAATTTTCATTTACTTGACAGAAGGAATAGACTGAAGCTATGATTCATCTAGATATTTAAATAGTTGTCCTGGAGCAAGAATGTGAAGTTCTGATATGTATCTCACATCTTCACAAGTCCCTCTTCAGCTGTCCTGTAGGCCCCCTTTAGGCACTGGAAGTCTGCTCTAAGCTCTCTCCAGAGCCTTGCCTTCTCCAGGCTGAATAACCCCAACTCCTTTACTCTTCCCTTTATCAATGATGCACCTATAGAAGCTTTTCTTGTTGCCCTTGATACTTCTGGCCAGGTTTAATTCTGTCTGGGCTTTGGCTTTCCTAACCTGATCCCTGACTGCTCCAACAGTTTCTCTGTATTTGTCCCAGGCTACCTGTCCCTGATTCCCCTTTCTGTAGGCTTCCTTTTTGTGTTTGAGTTTGTCCAGGACCTCCTTGCTCACCCATGCAAACACCTCCTTGCATTTTTGCCCAACTCTTCATTGGGACACACACATTGCTCAGAGGAGATGATCCTTGAATATCAACCAGCCTTTCAGGGCCCCTCTTCTCCCCAGGGCTCTATCCCATGGCACTCTACCAAGCAGATTCCTGGAGAGGTCAAAGTCTGTCTCCTGAAGTCCAAGGTAATAAGCTTGCTGTGCGCTCTCCTCGCTGTCCTGAGGATCTTGAACTCCACCATTTCATGGTCAATGCAGCTGAGGCTGCCTTTGAGATTTCCCACCAGCTCCTCTTTGTTGGTGTTTCCTCTATCACTCGGAGAAGGAAGTTGTCACCAACAAATTCCAGGAATCTCTTGCACTGCTTATGCCCTGCTCTGTTCCCTCCAACAGATACTGGGGTGGTTGAAACCCAGCCAGCTGCTCATTTGCTTCACTATCACCAAGTGCAGTAATTCCTGTGACTTAAAACAACCCCACCAGGATGTTCATGAGGCAGCTGGAAGAGCTTATCTCACAAAGATTTGTTCAGGGAGTGACCTCTCCCACACAGAAACTTCCTCACATTGAACACAGCCCGGCAGCAGCAAGAAAGTAAAAGCCAAGGGATGTATAAAAAGATTAGGGAAAGCTACTGGTCCTCAGGAGCTCAGAGATGCAGAATAGGATTATTCCTCTGTTTCCCTTCTCCAGCTTAGATAGACAGATATTAGTTAGATATTACTTATGACAGCACTGCCAGTTATCAGTAGTCTGGAATAGAGAATGCACTGTAGCCTGGGGATTTTTTTAAAGATACTAAATAGGGCAAGTTCCCAGAGAAACTCCTGGGAGTTCTTCTTATAAGTGGCCTCCAGACAAAGCATGAACCATTAAATTCTTGCAGTCTGACTGTCCAGCCAGGTTTCTTCTCCCCATCCTGACTGTAACATCATTATCTGCATGTTGACATTCTGATAAGAGACAGTGCTGAAAGCTTTGCTTATGTCAAGGTCAATTATATCCATGGCTTTCCCCTCATCCACAGATTCAGTCATTTTATCACAGAGCACAATCAGACTGGTCAAGCTAAGGTCAATCACAGAATCATGGAATGGTTTGGGTTGGAAGGGACCTTAAAGATCACCCAGTTCCAACCCCCTGCCATGGACAGGGACACCTTCCACTATCCCAGCTTGTTCCAAGCCCTGTACAACCTGGTCTTCAACACTTCCAGGTATGGGTCATCCACAACTTCTCCGGGTATCCCGTGCCAGGGCCTCACCACCCTCACAGGAGAGAATTCCTTCCTAATATCCAATCTAAACCTACTCTGTCAGTTTGAAGCCATTTCCCCTTGTCCTGGCCCTTGTCACTCCAGGCCCTTGTCACTCCAGACCCTTGGAAATATTCTCTCTCCATCTTTCTTGTGGGCTCCCTTCAGGTACTGGAAGGTGATTAGGCCTTCTCTTTTCCAAACCTATTCCAACCATTCTAAAGCGACCTTCATGTTCCCAGAAATATGTCAAAAAACTCCCTCCATGGTTTTTTCAGGGACAGAAGTGAAACTCCCTGGTCTGCAGCTGCCTGAATTGTCCCTCTTGCCCTTTCTGACAACATTTGCCTTTCTCCAGCCATAAAGTGTCCTCTAGAATCTAGCAAGCCTGGAGGCTTTTGAAATAAACAGAATACATAGCTTTTCATGCCCTCTTTGCCCCTGTGGCAAAGAAATTTGCTGCAACACACACACACACACATATACTGTTCTAACAAAGTCAACTCCCTGGAGATTAAAGCAAGGGCAGCAGCTTGGGAACTGCCCACATCCAACGAGGAGTCAACCACCAGAGAGACAGTGTGCCTCCAAGCATGGATACAACACAGTAAGGAACACATCAGATTTTTTAACAGGTTATTTCCTTTATGCAAACAACCTCCCCAAACAGAAATCTACACATAAAAATGTTTTTCCCTGATCCACCATGGAAAATTTTGTCCTGTTTTGTATTGGAATGCCCTTTCCAGTGCTGAAATTATTTGTATTTGTTTTATAGTCTCACAGTCTATTTTACACTTGATTCCTCCTGAATAGTAAGAGAGGTACTTCTAAAAGGGTTTAAAGAGGTCAGACTGAGACGTATTCTAGAAAAGATCATGAGAGTTTTGAGTGAGGAATCTAACCACACATGCTTACAGTGTATGTATGTTAGCAGATTTTTCTACATCTTTAATAAATAAAACATTAGTATAAACTTGAGACCAGTAAAGAGCCCTCTGGACACAAAATTTTTCAAGATGAATTCACTAGCAAAAAGAGAACCTATATAATTTAATTCTTGCTTGATCTAAAGGGGAAATTTTCCATGTAATGGAAAAAATTGCCAATTGACCAGAAATTTTTTGCTGCAATTTTGAATTATAATTCTGTAATTTTAAAAATAAAAATCTGAAGGAGTTTAAAAAAACCCGGAAAACAACACCCCCCCCCCAAAATGAGAATTGTTAATTTAGAAGAGGTCATACCAAAATATTGGGATTGAGGGATTTTTTTCCCTCTTTTCAAGGTCCTGGTGTTGGAGCTTCACCAAATCAATCCAGGTAACTAAAAAAAAGTGCATTTTGCTTGTCCTTGCCCATGTTCCTTTTCCAAAAAACATTTTGGGGGGCTTTTTTTTAACTTCCTACCAGGAAGATACTATTCACCATAAAAATTTGATTGTATAGATAAAATACTCATAGTGTAACACATAATTGTAATGCTCAATAATGGCCAGCTTGGAGCCCAGTTTTGCTGAGCTTAGCAGTAGAATGAAGGCTTGAAAACAGATTTTAGTGTTTTGAAGACACAAAACCAAAATATGAGACCTCATCCCTAAACTAAGCTCTGAAACCCCACATTTTAGATGGCAACAAAAAGAGATAACTAGAAGAGTAGACAAGAAAGATGAGAAGGAAACATACAATAATACAGATTAAATGTACATGCAGTTAGTATCAAAGGCTTGCTTGGCTTTTAAACATGTCAGTGTTTGTATTTGTTATTAATATTTGCTATTTATACTGCGGCAGTGCCCAGAAGTCCCATCTGAACACACCAAGCTCAGTCCCTGCTTTTAAATCTTGGTGCAATCAGACACTGACTGTGAATGGTAGAGCTGTTTCTCCCCAGCAGTTTTTCTTTCAAGAAGCAAAATTAATTTCCAACAGGCTAACACTAATAATATTCCCGCCCTCGGCTCCATTAAAAGAAAACAAAAGGCATAATACAAGACCCCAGAAAATTACCAAAACCCAATTTTCACACTTGGGTTCCTTGGCACAATTCAGACATTTTGATTTGTGAATGCAATGATGTGAGTCAGAACTTCACAGTTTTTAAAGCATTCTCCCTAATATCCTTGGTGGTCCTCATGGCTTTGGTAAATGTAATAAAAGCAGAGTAAACTGCATTTGAAGGTGACCTTCAGCCAACTTTTATACAGTGATCAGGTCTGAGGGTTTTGACTGGGAAGCCAAAACAGAAGATTAAACACTCTCCTCCCTGTGTTTAGGATTTCTTCCTAAACTGTCATATTTTGTTCATAACAGACTTTATCTGTGAGGTTTTCTCACACAAAATTGGTCTTAGCATCCATCATTCAGTCATAGTCAGATGCCAGATAAGGAAAAACACAGGTAAGGAAGGCCAGGGTTAAATTCAGGAAAATAGAAAAGCTTCCTTTAAGAAAACAATGGCAAGAGTAGCTGGGGATAGAATGTAATAAAATCAGACATGAAGGATAAAACACGAGTTAACTTTCTATTTTGTTGAATGATGGAGTAGAAATTCTGCTCTCTGGGTGTTGACTGACAGATCCATTGCTGGCCCATTTCAGAGAAAGATAAGCCTTCATTCTTGACTGTGATTTACAGGCCCTCAGAGGTTATCTGAGGTCAGCTGTCCTTACTCAGCCCCAATTCCAAGCAAAGAACCCAAGTCTGCAGATGAGCTCTGGTACTTGAGCAGCTCCGTTGGTGTCCAGAGCGGTTCTGAAGTGCAACAGCCCAAAAAGGAATCATGCCAACTCGCACACATCAAGAGCCAACTCCCAGGCTCCAGCAAAATGACAAACATTGTTTAAAAACATGTTTGCTGAAGGCCTTGTTGGTGAACGGGTCACTTGGCAAAACTGTGAACACAAAGCATGCTGTGCAGCTGCCTAAAAGCTCAGCTCTCCTGTGTGCCTGAGTAAAACCAGGATACAGGAGAAATTGGAGGGTTTCAAAGGATGCCTAACAGGACTTCTCTAATGATGTTGCTCCGTGGCCTTGCTGCCAGCAAAAGCTGCTGGGAAATGGCTCTGATTTCTGCTACTGATGTAAACTCTCGAGCCTGTGGGGTAGAGCTTCCTCTTCAGTGCTCTTTGTACTTTCCCTGTGCTCTTTGAAAATGCCACTCTGAGCTCCACCATCCCTCTCCCTTGTGACACGTTTCCTTTATCCCCCTCTCACTTCCTTGACTTTTACCTCTCAGGATACACAGACAGCAGTGGTGATGATGCTGAAAGCTTTCTCCTGCAAGGAGCCCCACATCCAAAAAGGGATGACTTTCTGGATGGAGAGATCTGACTAGCATAAAAGTGATCTTTGTGGATTAGATAATCGAAAATCGAAAATCTGACTTCAGGATCCTATTTCCATTTCCAGCTTGACACACAAGGTCAAGTTTAGGTGGAATCACATGGGCAATGAAAGGAGGATGAAGTCAGCAGTACCAGTAAAACAATTACTTACTGGGTTTGGTAGCTTCCAAACCCCAAACTGTCTAGCTTTCTTATCCTCCAAGGCTACAGTCAGACAGTGTTGGTTTCCCAGGTACAGGAAAGTGATTAACTGCATTTGCATACCTGTATCAAATACTTGTTACTATGTTTAAATTGGTATCATCTGAAGTCGAAATACTGACAGTGAAATCAAACTCATATATGCATTTTTAATATAAGAAACAAAATTATCCAGAACAAAAAGAAAATCCAAAACAGTGCCATGTAATTGAAAGGTCAACTATAAACTACTTATTTAGGTCCATCATCTCTTTGAAATCCACCCTTCATGAGATATCCAACCAAAGCTAATTGAAAATACCACAGAATTCTACTGATTCCAGGAACTGGGCTTTGGCTGCAAACCAGAAAACATGTCGGCACAAATGCAAATTCGAGCAATGTTATGAAGATCCTTTAAAGCTGTGACTCAACTGCAATCTTAGTTTGCTAACTCCCTGGTGAGATTCCCTGTATGACACCCTTGCACATTAAAGAAAAAATATTGTGAAGTTACAGGCTATAAGTGTCCCAAAATATCACTGCACTAAAACAGCATATAATTTTACAGACAGTAGCAAATGCAGCCTAACTGCAACTCTAAGTTGTTAGTGACAAGAGAAAATCTTACTTTTGAGGTTTTTTTCTTAAATTGCATCATTCTCAAGGTACTACCTGCTCATTTGCTTCAAGGGCTGAACCTTTATTTTTGTCATTTACCAGTTGCCAGAATCTTCACTGCAGACATTGTCACTAACATGCAAATCCCTTGGGATACCTACCATTAAATAAAACAAAAATGGCTTGAAAGAGAGATCCTCTATGCATGTGTTCCTTTCGTGTGGACAGATGTGTATGTATTAACTGGGCTGCTCCAAAGGGCCACAGCAGACCTCGATGATCAGGACGGCATCTACATTCGATACCGTACTGATGAAGTCTATTCAATCTAAGGCGACTGAAGGCCCACACCAAGACCTTAAACTACCTTGTCCGGGAGCTGCTCTATGCTGATGACGCCGCCCTTGTTGCCCACACAGAAGCAGCCCTGCAGCGTTTAACATCCTGCTTTGCAGATGCTGCTGAGCTCTTTGGGCTGGAAGTCAGCTTAAAGAAGACAGAGGTCCTCCATCAACCTGCACCTCAGGAAGTCCCCCATCATCCCCACATCACCATTGGCCAATCAGAGCTCAGATCAGTCCAACAGTTTAATTACCTAGGCAGCCTCATCTCCTCAGATGGTAAGATCGATGGAGAGATAGACAACAGGTTAGCTAAGGCATATAGTGCTTTTGGAAAACTCCACAAGAGAGTATGGCGTAATAAACACTTAAAGAAAAGCACCAAGATCAGTGTTTACAGAGCCATAGTGTTGTCTACTCTCCTATACGGCTCCGAATCATGGGTCATCTACCGCCACCACCTGCGTCTCCAACGCTGCCTCTGTACAATCCTTAACATCCGCTGGTCAGATTATGTGACCAATACATCTGTACTAGAGCAAGCAGCAGTCACAAGTATTGAGGCCATGTTACTGAGAACGCAGCTGCGATGGGCAGGGCACGTCTCAAGGATGAAGGACCACCACCTCCCTAAGATCCTGCTCTATGGTGAACTTGCCACTGGCTGCCGCATGAAAGGAGCCTCGAAGAAAAGATACAAGGACTCCCTGAAACAACATCTCAGCCTTGGCCATATTGATCACCATAACTGGTCTACTCTGGCCTCAAATCGGGAGGCCTGGAGACACAGCATCTATAACGCTGCTGTCTCCTTCGAGAACACACGCAGGATCACTCTCGAGGAAAAAAAGCAACGCAGAAAGAACCGTGTCTTGCAGAATACACCATCTAAGGAGTCTTTCTGCTGCGCCTTTTGCAATCGGATATGTCTGTCATGTATTGGCCTCATAAGCCACCAGCGTGCCTGCAGCAAATGTGGATAGTGCCTTCCCAAATCTTCGTTTGCGAAGCCTAGCCATGAAAATGAAAAACTGGGCTGCAGAGAACAGTTTTGTATTGACTCCATGAAAAGTTTGTCCGTAGAGTTCCTTGGATAAAATAAAGTCTCTGACCCTCAAGAGTTCTCAAAGAACTGCACAAAATTAGGAATGGTATCTTTACAAATTTAGCAGAATAATCAAATATTTATGTTTAAACATGTGCATAAGTCTCTTGTTACACATCTAATGTGAAACTGTGAAATTTCTCCTTTTCGGTTTTTTTTTAACTTTGAGGCATTAGCAACACATCCATCAGCATATAATTGGCTAGAGGGATTTTTCTGGAATGCTTATATTTGAAGCTCTGTATTCGCCTCTGGAACTGTTGCTGTTTCAATCATGATCTACTTGACATCACAAAGTGATTTTAAGGAAAAAAAAACAAGTGAAAAAACCCCCCAACTTTTGAAATCTGATGGTTTATTGTGATTCCAGTCGTGGCCAAGGAAAAGTTGCATGAAATGAAGAAGTAAAGATAAAAATAAAGGGCAGTTTTTATATATCATTCTGCATGAAGTGGGTATGTGTGTAGAAAGACATGAAGACAGGAAACATTAACCCCCTACAGTTTCATATAGCACTGTGTTCTTGTTTTTCATTTACAATTCTAGGTCAATTAAACATTCCTAATTTCGTTGTGTTTTACTATTGTGCCTATGTGTAACCGGAAAAAATTGAAAACTGCAGTTCTATTTCAAAAAAGAAACACAAGTTGACTTTCCTGCTGTGAACACCCCCAGGAGCTGAAGTGTGGAAGGCAGTTTGCAAAGACAGAGCATTACGCCATGACCTCTCCTTGACAGTGATAAAGCTGAGGTTTGAACTCTGTACCACCTGGCAGAGCTTGTGACCTGCACACAAATGGCATCCCCAAGGCCTGTCTGGGTTTCAGCAGCATTTCTTGTTGTAATAAAAGACAAGGTGTCACAGGATCAGGTCATAATCCTTCCTAGAGCTCCCAGTACTGTGAGTTCTGCTTTTAAGGGACAAGATCAGCAGGAACCGTGCTGGTAACACCACAGAATTCATCTGTAAGTGATCAGAGGCTGATGTTTCAGGGAGAGATTCAAGCAAGAGTACAAGGAGAAGCCATGTAATAAGAGACTCAGCTTCTCCCAGTGGTAAATGCCTTTGTGAAGGGCCTGGGGCACAGGTCTGATGAGGAGGGGCTAAGAGCTGGGTGTCTTTAACCTGGAGAAAAGGAGGCTCAGGGACGACCTCACTGCTCTTTAAAACTACATGAAAGGAGGCTGTAACACAGTGTGGGTCACTCTCTTCTCCCAGGTAACAAGTGACAGAATGGAAAGAAAACAGTCTCAAGTTGCACCAAAGGAAGGTTTAAACTGGATACTAAAAAGACTTTCTTCACCAAAAGGGGTATCAAGCACTGGAACGGGCTGCTCCGGGAAGCAGTCGAGTCACCACCCCTGAAGGTATTTAAAAGACTTGTAGATGTGATGCTCAGGGACAGGGAGGACTTGGCAGTGTCAGGTTAATAGCTGGACTCCACGATCTTAAGAGTCCTTTCCAACATAACTGATCCTATGGCTCTATAATTCTATAACTTACTTGTGCTTCAAACACATACAGACAGAAAAAAATATAATTTCAATCTTGGCCTATGGCCTATATGATGGTCTGAAACTCCTTTTTCTGCCTCTGTTAAAGACAGTCTATAGAGTGCTCTTCAGAACTGATCAGCCCAACACTTAGCTGCCAGCAGCACTGCCAAAATGATTAACCCTCCCTGGTGAGGGAAGCAGTGTCCAGTTGTGGGATCCTCAGCACAAGAGATAGACATACTGGTGCAAGCCCAGTGAGGGCTGAAGATGATAAAGAGACTGGGATACCTCTCCTATGAGGACTGTTGATTTAAGATGCTCCATTCTGAACACTTACACATCAGTCTGCAAACGGGCACCGAGATGAATCAGAATCACCAGACACACTGGAAATATATATAAATATATACATTATATACAGGAAAGTAGAGTTGTTATTTCCAATACTGTCATTGGTCACATATCAGTGTAACAAAACAGACACAGCTATGAAGATTTAGGGTTGTTCTAAATCCATAACTCTGAATGCATCCCTGATCAACTCAGGGAGTCTGTGAAGAAATTCTAAATCACTGTGTGGCATCCATGTATATTAAGGAGTGATGGAAATTCCATCATGACTGTGAAACTCTGCAATGAGCCCATTTTCTCTGGGAATCACCTCAGTCACATATCCCTTCTTCCCCAGCAGATTCTGGCCTGAATTTTTTCTGTAATGGTGGACACGATTTCCACCACCACCTTTCCCCCCTTTCTCTTATCATGGTTTATCATCTAAGTATGTACTAGAAGAAAATAAAAAAACCCAACTGTTATTTTCACCCAGCTGCTCTTCCAGCCCTTCTGCAGAATGCAGTCTGTGCTGACAGCTGGCAGGCAACAGCAGAAAGAGACACCAGGGACGCGTGAGTGAGGCTTGAGCTCAGGACTAGTGGTGGCTTCTTTCTTGTCCAGCGTGACAAGTTATCTCGCTGGAAGCACCTGCCTTGTTGGCCCTCCCTTGTGCTGCAGGATGCAGGATGAAAGCTGCTAACACAGAAAGCAAACCCATACCAGTCTTGGAACAGAAACACAAATTGGAGAAGAGAAAGAACTGAAATGGAACAAGGTAGCTCAGGAAAGAGGAACAGACTGCTTAAGAACCTTGCCCACATTCGTGTCAGATACCACCCTTGAGATGTAACTCCCCTCTACAACAAGGTTTACAAATCACAGGGTCAAGTAAGAAACTAGTTTTTGTTAAAATGACAGATTTGTTCCTTTGGTACACAAATACCAGAGTTATTTCTGATCATTTACTCACAAAAGCGAGGTAAATCTAAACAAGCAATAAAGCAGAAAAGATCTTCAGCTCTGTTTCACTCCAATTAGCAGTTTCCAGACCTCTTACTGAGCAAGCAGGATCCTGTTCCATCAGCCTAAAAACCTCATTACTCTGATCCAGGTGCATGCGCCACTGCAGTGGTCAGTTCAGGGGATTCACATGGAGTGATGCTGCACTGGTTTGGCACTGGTTTAGTGATGAGCAAGATCCATGAGTGAGGGAGCAGAGATATGGAGAGTCAAAGGAGGTGGAAAAAGATAAATCTAGCATGATTTGGTGAAATTTATAGGGCTAACAGAGGGTCTTGCTGTATGTCTACTGATAAACATAGCACACTTGACAAGGAAATATCGAAGAGGCAGAGGTGTCCGATAGCACTAAGCATCTGCTGTTTCCAGTGGTCAGTCCTATCCTATTGTGCAGTTCCAGACAAAGCTCTGCAGGGAAGAGAAGGTCTGTCTGTACCACTCACTGTAACTATAAGGGTTACTGTGGTTGGACAATAAGAAAAAGCAGCAGCACTTTGAAGCATTTCTGGTCACACCCAGCTCCCCATTTTCAACGGCCTCACAGCCTCCCCATTTTCTCTCTGAATTATCAGAAACATTAATAAGAGCCTTTTCCACTCCCCACTTTGATTCATCTTTCTAATTAGGAGCACTGAACAAACAGATCTGAGAAACAGCCTGGCAGCAGCAGCAGCCTTGGTTCACTGCATGCAGGGCATGGAAAATGCTCTGCTCTCCCAGGGACAACAGGAAAGCTACAATCAGTGACTCAGCATTAGCCCAGTAACTGTTCTCCAGGGAATTTGAGACAACCTTTCCAAGCATTCCTGTCTGTTTCTGTGCACAGAGGGATCAGACAACAAAAAATACTCCTTGAAACAATTCCCTACCTCTGATAAACACACACCCTCCCATCAACTAACGATTAAACAGGACTGTCAAGCTTTGCCTCGTGATCCACATCTACAGGCTGCAGCCACTCCTGAAATTTGGGGTGATTTTTTGTGTAACATCTGTGCTCTGTGCAATGCAGACATGGCATTTCATTAAGCACAGGGTAATAGCTTGATTCCCTTAGGGACTTGCTGCTGGAAAATAGAACATCTCCTTTCATAAATAGGCAAGGTCACCACACATTCCTCAATGCACATGCTCATTTTGGATTTGATGCTGCGATAATTGAGTATCTGTTCATTACACGTTTTGTATTAATGCAATAATGCACCCACATGTAAAACTAATTTAACAAGATCTGAGCAAACCAGCATTATATTACGTTTCCAAGTTATCTGTTCAGCTGCAGAACACAGACAAAGACTTCTGATTTATGACCAAACTATTTTTTGTATTTTACTCTTCATGTTGGATTCAGAAGTTGAAATGTAAAAAACACTGAAAAGCACAAACTAAGCTATTTTGCTCCTTCACACCACATTACCCTTTTGTTGCTTTTCTATTTAACAGGAGTCATCTTCCAGCATAGTCACATACACACACAGTGAACAAGACAGCTCACAAATGTGACACCTCAGAGTTTAAACCCCTGTAGATATAATGACAAAAGCCACAAAAATTTCACAGAGATACATGAAGAGAGATCAAAAGTTCTAGGCAAGTTCTTTCAAAAATCAGGAGTCCCCAAAGGACCTTACCTGAAGCACCCAAACATTATGCACTGTAATTAATTCTGGCCAATCTATCTGTCTGCTTTCATCTTACTTCATCCCAAATACTCATTTTATCTCTTTGTTTAGAATATTCAAAAGTTGGAAACCTGTTTTTCTCTATTTCTCTGGTTCCTAGAATACTGTCTTTCTGGGTGTGAAAACAAGAATTTCAGAGGATAACACTAGATCAAAGCTAAATGTAAAATGAATCACAGAATCTAGCTGACAAGGTGGTGTTGGGTCAAGGGTTGGACTCAATGACCTCAGAGGTCTTTTCCAACCCAGTTGATTCTGTGATTTCCCAAACTGGAGAATGCAAACCACAACTGTAAATGAAAGGGTAATCTCTAGATTGAGAATGACCCATTATGTGGGTTAAAGACATACAGCAAACTCAACTGGAAACAATCTGCAAAAATGTTAAGAATGATATTTTTTGCCCTCTTCATCAGCCATGAAATTAACAGTTAGTAGAATTAACAGTTTCATTTATAGAAAAAAAATCTCAAAGGCTGTCAACATTTTCACGAGGAAGACACCTTTGAAGAGTAGGGTTTATGCCTTAGGCAAGAATTTTTGAGTTACTTTAAAAAGATCAGGATCACAAGAACAGCTTCTTCCTTGAGAGGATCTGGAGCACTTGTGAGTGTACCCCTGGAGTTTTATTTTCCAACACTGCAGCTACCTAACTTAGAGACCTGCCTCCTCCTTTTGCTCCTCTGAAACACGCTGAAGCTGTCAAAGGTTCAAGGAGAGGTTATCAACTCCTGTTTGCTGCTGGCATGTCTAAAACTGCTGACACATGCTAGGAAGGAAAATGGGTACATCTAGTACAGCTGCAACAATAAAACAGCTACTAGGGAGCCTCACCTAGAGCTAACACCAGCACCAAACTGTGCTGGCCAAGTGAGGAGATAAGCCAATAGTATTTATACATAAGATGCAAACAAAGCTTATAGAAGTCTTGAAAAATAGCTAAGCTTGTCATTTCCAGGGCACTTATTGTCCCTCTGGGCTTGGCACTGTTGAGGCCACATCTTGAGTCCTGTGTCCAGTTTTGGGCCCCTCACTACCAGAAAGACATTGAGGGGCTGGAGCATGTCCAGGGAAGGGACACGGAGCTGGGGAAGCGTCTGGAGCACAAGTCCTGTGAGGAGCAGCTGAGGGAGCTGGGGGGGGCTCAGCCTGGAGAAAAGCAGGCTCAGGGGGGACCTTCTTGCTCTCTGCAGCTCCCTGACAGGAGGGTGGAGCCAGGTGAGGGTCGGGCTCTGCTCCCAGCGAACAAGGGACAGGACGAGAGGCCACAAGTTGAACCAGGGAAGGTTTAGATTGGATATTAGGGAAAAAATCTTCTCCAAAAGGGTTTTCAAGCACTGGCACAGGCTGTCAAGAGAAGTGGTTGAATCACCCTCCCTGGAAGGATCTAAAGCCGTGTGGATGTGGCACTTAGGGACAGGGTTTAGTGGTGGACTCAGCAGTACTGGGTTAATAGCTGGATTTAAAGATCATAAGGGTCTTTTTCAAAACTAAATCATTCTATGAGACACTTGCACAAAACAACCAATGTGATCGCTTCCTTTTATATCACTCACAAATTTTCCTGAACATGAAAACAACCTACCCTCTGTTAAAAACACACCAAAAATAATTGAACTCTGTTCTTGGACAGACACAAGATCTTTTCTAGCTTGCTGCCTCAAAACATTAAGAGGAAAAATGCATTTTTTTCTCCCAGTCATTCTTGTTTCAAAGTTATCTGTAGATCTATTTTACCTCTAACTTCTGTAGAAGGAGGAGGACTATTCTGCCAGTCAAGTCTCATTCAAACTTATAGGCCAATACTCTAAAGATATGTTGACATTTCTCAGATTAATTCCAAGTAATTCCTTGCCTGCTAGGGCCAGATCTGTCCCTTCCTCTCATTTCACTTCAGCTCTGTACAAATTCACACTAGCATTAAGCATTAACTTGAACTCTGGCACTTACCAAAGCTGGAGGAGTCTGAGCAAGTCCATGACCTCACCACTGGCCTAAAAGCCTGAGGATCCAAGAGCCTTGAGGTTCTCAGGCCAAGTCCACTCTAGATAACTGGTCTAGCAGTATCTCCTTATAAATTTCTACATTAAATATAGCAAAGGGCTTTGACATTGTTCTTGCCACTAGAAATCTGGATTTCCCCACCAGGATGGCAAAAAAAGCCTCTGCAGAATCAAGGGACATGGGTGGAGGTCATACAGGTCTGTTGTTCAGCCCATAGCCTTTGTATTCTACTGCAAGCATCTTTGGAAAACACCCTTTTCAAATGCAGCAGCATTTTATCCCTTGCTAAATGACGTTAAGCTGGAGCTGACATAGAAGATGGCAGATGCCCTCCTGTACTGCAGCAATGTAGCCACTAGGCTTTCTCCTGTGAAACTATTTTAATTCTCCAATAAGGGCGAGGAGCAGGGTGTGATGGGCTCACACTCCGTTTTATTTCTGAATGCTAATGTTCACACATTAAGTTTTAAAGGAGGGGGAAGGAAAAGAGTTTATGAATGCAAAACGCTGCTCTTCTTGCGAAAATGAAATTTGCTACGGTAACACACTTTTGACAAAAAATATTCTCACCAAACAGCAATGCAAAAAGGAAGTACAAAGATTACATCATTACAGCGTAAGATGCTGCATCCCCTTTCAAAATCAGACCCAGGTTCACAATAATGTAAGATTTTTTTTGGTTGTTTTAAACATACCAAATATATGCAACAGCTACAGGAGAAGTTGGTTCTTCATGAATTGAGTAAAACAGGAGTCCTTTGCTTCACCCAAATGGATTTCAGATCAGATTCTAGAATAAACCATAGAAACTTACCTTGCATTTCAACATGTTGGCCACTCTCTCTTGCATTGATTGTCCTGCTTTTGGCCTGACAAGAATATAAATTGCTTTCACCTCAGGGCTGGAGCGCAGGAGTTTTTCCAGCAGTACTTTGCCCACGAAACCTGTCGCTCCTGTGATAAGTACAGTCTTTCCATTGTAATAAGCTGAGACTGCAGACATGGTGCTTTCTTGTTCTGTCCTTTCCTGCAGCAGGTACCTGAGAAGAAGAAGAAAGAAAGGCTTTTATAGGGCTTTTGGGAGAACCTTTCTAGTCACCTATGGCAGCTCACGTTTGTCAATGGCAATTTAGAAGAGGATTTTTTTTAAAAAGTCTTTACTGTGAAAATATACCACAAAAATCTGAGAAGCTTAAAAAAACTCAAGCTCAGCCTTATCCTCCATGTGACACCATAGCTGCACACAGCAGTCCAACACAGCTCGTGCTGTCCAAGACTCCCAGCAGTAGATGCTCCACACAGTGTTGAACAGTATTTATCTCCTACACTGTGAAGTGGCAGTCATGAAGCTTTCTCTGGAGTTTAGGTTGCCTGAACTCCCTCTTGGAGATCCACTGACTAAATAACGGGGCTGACATGACCAGGCTCCCACATGAAGTGTCCCAGTTAAGTATTTTAATTAGATGCAATGGTTTCAGGCCTGTATGACCCCAGCCATCCTGATTCGAACTCTTAAGTTGATTAAATGACAAACAAGGCTGGACTGAATCCTCTTAGAAAAGCCCCTCTCCCTATTAGTCCAATGGAAGCAAAACAACTCCTGTCTTTGAAGTGCTGCAGATCACAGCAAGCATAAAACATTTATACTGCAAGAGAAAGGCTCATAAAAAGTACCACTAAATGTTTTTATTTTGAAAAAAGCCTACAGAATTCGAAACAACAAGAAATGAGAATAGTAGAACACAGTCAATCAAGTATTCAAGAACCAGAACAATGATCTTCAGGTACCCCAGAAAAACTTCTCTTCCTCCTGCAGAAAGCTTCAGGAACACTGTTGGCCATTTCAAGTTTCTCAGCATGAGTGAACTGCACGCTAATAAAATGCAAATACATCAAGACTTAAATACTGCATTTGTTGCGTTTTTGCAGTCTTCTAAGAGTCCCTGTTTTCACCAAACCTTTTGCATTTCTGAAGCCTAGTAAACCACTGAGGCACAGTGAAGTGCCTGACTTAGAGAAAAAACCACAAGCCTTCATACATTGTTCTTGTTCCTCTTTCCCAGTGCTGCCTGGGACCACAGTACTTCACATCAAACAAATGAAAATCCCCGAATTTCTTTATCCAAAACGAATCATCAGGTGTAGAATCTGGTTTAGAAAGTGGGTCAAGCAGAATAAGTTCTGAGGGACACAATTTTACGAACTAAGAGCTGTGAGTATTCTGGCTCAGTGGATTTGGGTATTAGCCTACTTTCAGATATGGTCTAGATTATAATTTAAATGAACACAGAAGGTCCATCTAGGCCTATTAAAAACCTGGTCTTATTAAAGAGCTGGCCACTTGGGAAGTTAAACAAACAGGTTAAACTCTTAGATAATGAACTTATTTATAACGAAATGTCACATCTCATTCAGGTTCGGAAAAACTGAGTGATACTGGATGACAGAAACTTGCAGAACCTGGGAGTGTGTGAAAGGGTGTGTAGGGCCAGAAGGAGCTGGTAGTTTAGCCAGATAAAATGGAGATGACAAAAGACTTAAGAAATTTGTCACGACACATGCCCTGCAACACAGAAAAATTAAGAAGTCCTTAGTCAGTAGAGACCATACAAAATCTACTGACCATCAGGAAACAAAAAGATAAAATATAAGACTTCCAGCCACTGGATCCTTACTTCAAATTCATATTCAGAAGATCATATCTTCCTAACCTCACCTAATATGCTGCTAGAAAAAAAGGTACATTTAGAAAGTACTTTGCACCACAAACTTGGAGATTACCACAGTGTTTAATAGGAGTTCCTCTCCTTCCCCCACTTGAGGAGTAGAGAGCAACTTCCCACCTGCATCACTAAACATTTCTGTTTTGCCTTATAGTTGTAGATCACTGCACAAATAACTGTTAAAGGTTTCCACATGTGGACATCAATTTATTACGTTGTTTCATTGGGGTTATCTGTTTCAAAGTTATCCAAAAGAGGCTTCATCTGTTTTGGCCAGATGTCCAATGCCTGCTAGAATAGCAAAATAAATAAATCACACTACTTTGAAGTGTCCCTAAAATTAACCGTGCAGCCAAACTTCATTCAGTGTTTCTGGCAAGGACTACACACACATAACTGACAGTTCTTCCCCATCTAGTCTGAGACCATTTTGAAGGTTTGATTCCATAAATTTGGGAAATCAACTGCATCTCCCAAGCTATTCTGGTATGACGAAAATGGAAGCGCACAGCCACTGAAAAAAGGAACTTCTAAGGCAATCTCCTGTTCCTCTTGATTCTTGGCTTAACTCTACAGGGTTTAAAGACAAAGGAAGAAAAATCACATCCTTTCTATTTTCTACAGCAAAGCAGTCCAAGTGAGGCAGCACACAGTTAGTAGGGCCAGTATCAGAGCTGGATCCCATTGCTCAGGGCCTCATCCACAATAAAAAGCCACAAAGAATGAGATGATGTTTGCCTATTAAGGGATCAGATTTGTGTCTGCATGCAGTACATTTATTTTTCCCTTTCCTAAAGGAGCTTTAGAAGAACATACAAAAATCTTGTACCCATTTGATGCCATGATCACTATCAGGAAAGAATATCTGTGTATTTGTTTAATATGCACAAACAAATTGATGTTTTGAGATCATGACACAAGAGCCAGAATGCTTCAATTTGATATGTTCAGACAGATCCCTCAATCTCCGCTGTCTGAGCAAATTTAAAGAGGTTTTTACTAGGTTCCAAAATAAAAGGCAGATTTCAGTTTATATTCAGGATTGCTAAAATTTTCCTTTCAACTTAGTTTTGGCTTTTTTATCTTTTAGAACTATCTTTGGGTTCTTTTGTATTTTTAAGAGTGTGATTTATTCTTCTCTGTTTTAAATAATTTTGCTTGGTCTTTGTAAAGAAAGTACTGAAGAAGGTATGGAGACTTCAAGGAACCAGAAGATTTCTGAGGTTAAAGGGTGTGATCCAAGAAATGCCTGCTGACCTAACCCTTTGGATGTCTACTTCAAAACACAGAGAACTTTATGCACGCCTTTTTGGCTTTTTGTATTCAGTCAATGGAACAAAAATTGTTTGCTGCAGAAGGTCATACTTTACTTTTGATTTTAATGAAAGAACAGTCAATACTGAGCATTAACTATTTCCCAGTCAATTAAACTGCAGGAGATTAAGTGTCTGGTAGAACTATCTGAAGTTTGAAACATGGTCAGCAATTGCTGTGAGCTGACCCTTACTGAGGTAAAGAAGGATAAAGACAATTTCTTAGCCTAAGGTTCCTCTCTGTTCCAAAACTGACTGAAGGTGAGAAAGCCACTGAATTGTGGAGAAAAGCCCACACAAGGGCTTCTTGTAGCCCAATTCAAGTGAGTCATTACAGGCAACTGAGGTTTTAGGCACTAACTGGAGCAGGGCAGTGATCACTGATGCCTCCTGAATTACTGAGTGCAGCAACTCTGCAGCAGCACAGATCTCTCTGATGCTCAATGATCTTCACCTGGAGTGGGGAAAAAAACCCTAGCTTTTTCCCAGAGAGCCAGAAATCCCACTGAGCATCTCTGCAGACACAAGTGTGTACAAGCTGCTCTGAGGGTGAAGCTCTGGTACTGGTGCCTGTAAGAGTCTGCTCTGGATCAGCCATAAAGGGCAACCTACAGGGCTGTGGTACAAACAAAGCCATGATCCTGTGCCCAGGGCATGTGCCAAAGGGCAAGCAAAGGGAAAGGTGGGAATCCTGCCAACCTAATGCTTTCCTCCTGCAAAAGAAAACCCTCATATCCTCAGTAGAATAGTACAGGAGAGCCTTCCCCCACCAAGAGCAGATACAATTGAGCTGGTATTTAACAGAATAACTACACTGTCCTCATCTTCCACATATTTCAGTGATGCCAAATCCACATCTGGATTGTAGTGGTGTAATGAAGAGTCTGACTGCTACCAAAGCCAAAGTGATGGGAAGGGAAATGTGTATGTGAACCCTGCCACTGCCAACAGCAGGTCAGAGCCTGCAGGGGGTTAACAAGAGATGGCAAAAGGGAGCAATGAAGGACAGGTAGACTGGAACAGGCGACTATTTCAGTATGGCTTAGATCACTGCTGGGATTTCCATGCCCTACTGAACTAGGGCAGTAACCATTTCAGAAGCTTTTTTGTTGGGATATTTGTCTTTTCAACTCAAAACCAAAATTACAGTTAATGACAAATAATATTTTTTGAAACAAAGCTACAAGACAGTGAGAGTCCTTTAAGACTAAATAACTTCTGGCCTAACTTTAAGACTAAATAACTTCTCTGAAAATAAATTTTTAATCTTGGGCGCAAATATCCAATCATACATAAGACAGGTTTTTTTAATAAGGATTCTGGCAGAGTCATAATTAAACTGGGACATGCACAGAAAGAAAAATTCCTCTGTTGCTTCAGAGAACTTGCATAGCTGAGATCAGAAAAAGCAATATAAAGTGGTCACAGACTATTTCAGTCTCATCAATTTGCTTCTTCAGTCTATTAATTATTTTATGAGTTTAAAATGGACTGAACACTGGGGATGCCTGAACAATGTATCTTCATATAATTATTTTCTCTTTTACATTTTGCTCCAGGAAGTGTGACAGAGACTCCATAAACTAGGCATGTAATTATAATACATAAAAGCAATTCTTTTCGTTGCCTGAAAGCACTTGTTGTTAGTTTAATCATCAGCAAATAAATAATCCCACAAATGGGACTGTAACAGGAACAACCTGATCTTTTCACTTTTGTGGACAGTAGAGGTGGATACATGAACAATGAGCAATTTTCCTCCAGTGCCAATGCATATACAGCAATTGTACGGCTTGAAGTAAATCATTATAATCCAAGGAGAGCATGCACGTGGATGCAGATGTAGGGATAGTGTTACCACCACCTCCTATGGAGCAAAATCCTCTCTGAAACAAAGCATCTTTCCAACCTGCTGACTCCTAGAGCAACAAAAAGCTCCATTCCATGCTTAAAGAACAAAAATTAAAAATACAAAGAAAAATGCAATAAGTATCTATATGTTTCATCTGTGTGCTGGCACTAGAAACAAGGGCTCTAACAGCATCCATCAATTCACAGTGAGATCTCAGGTGTATGCAGATACATTAGTTGTGCAGGCTCTGTCATTTGAGATGCTTTATATGGATGTCAAGGTTTTGTTGAGCACCAGGATCTGCTGCAGAGATTTCACAGCTTATTTTTAGCCCCAGGACATCTGGAAGTAATAGAGCGTGCTGTGGCCTTAGAGTCCCAGAGCAGAGTCTCACACCATGCTCTGTAGCAATAGCTGAAGCAGTGACTTGTTTTTCATCACAGTGACTTAACTCTTGGCTTCTCAGTAACACCAAGAGGAGCCTTATGTCACTCAGTTCCACTGATTTCATTTACTGGGCCAAACTCACAACCAGGGAAGTTCCACTGCCATGACCAACATTTCAGCTGGGATCAACATGAATTAGCTCAGATTAGAGCCTTTATATTTAAAATATTTTCTGCATTTTCAGTAATAAATAACAGTGACTCAGAATGGAAAATGGCCGTAGTTCAGCACTGCACAACATTTGTGCTGCTAACAAGAACAAGCAGAAAGTACCAGCAATGATGCACTCGAGTTACATAATGTATTTCCAAAGGTTTTTAGCCACAGGAAGATTTGTGTAGCACATGATGTTTGGGAAGAGGTGGGGGAGAATTTTACTGATGGCAAAAAATGAAGCAAAGAGGATGTTAAAATGGCTGTTCTAGGGACAAATTAAAAGATCCTTATGGTTTGTTAAACTTCCATGGTTATTTAACAGCACTAACAACCTACCAGCAATAACAAACTGGCAAAGATAAACCTTCTCTCACTTAGCTACAGAATTAAAAGGAAGGTCATAATCCACCCTTTGTACAGGCACTATAGATGCTAATGCAGCATAAAGAAATAAAATCCTGTGATTCAAAGATGGGCACATTTACAGCCAGACTGAACTCCTGATGATAATCCTCTTTGCGAGAGATTTTGCTCCCAGCAATTTACACCAAATATAAATGTTGTTGCTAGAAGCCTGAAGGTTAAACCACTTTTCTCCAGCTAATATATTTCAAATCATTTTTTGTTTGCCAACAGTACCGACTCAACTCCATAACAGCATATCCAAGGAGCAACATGCAAGGAGAAACTCTCATTGCTCCCGGAAACCCTTCACGATTTGAAGAATCACACCAGTTTTGCAATTCGTGTTAATTTACAACAGTTAAATCTAAAGAGACAGTGCAGTGTGACAGCACAATTAAGAGTTGGAGGCAATGAGCAGCGTGCACAGCCTGATCCTGCAAACGCTGAATGCTGCATCACATAAGGACAGCATCTCTTGATCCTCTGGAAATCACTGGGAGTTGTGGCTGCTGGGCTAGAGACCTGCCCACAGAACAAGATGAAGATGTAGGGCAAAAGTTTGAATTTCGAGACGTGGTCATTGTGTAAGCACTACCTGTACAGCTTCAGAGACCATCTGACTCTTTTCAGCAGCCCAAACTGTTTGACCCTGTTCAGAATTGGAGAAGAACAAGTGAAGCACAAGGGCCACTGATGCAACACAACACAGGAGAATCCCCTTGAGTTTTTAGTGGAAACTGTTAGTCTCTCTCAGTCTATGTTCTCTCTAAAACTGATGAAAACAAGGTTATAAACATTTCAGAGCTGGAACGAGGCAACAGTGCTGAGGACATACCTACGTGTGTGATACAGGATTTTCAAGAACAAATATTTCTCAATAGCTCAAGTATGGACGTATTCTGCCTCTCCCCTATTTAATCAGCCACCTTATAAGAACTGCAGCTACCAGAGCCATGAAAGGAGCTGTTTCTGCAGGCTCCTTTCTGCATCACATGTCATCTGTACCCACTCTCCCTTTTTTTTTTAGAGGGAGCTCTCTCTTTTTGAGAGATAGTTGTTGGAAAGCCACTGAGTAAATCACAGGATCTAAGCTTAGGTGCTATGCAGAGATCAGGACTAGAAGGGACTTTTTGCTCTGCCTCAGCATAATTAAATGCAGACATCCTATGTCAGAGCATTTTTGCAGGCAATCCATTCCCTTCTCTTTCCCCCACTTCACTCTTCACAGCCATTTTCACCTTGCTTTTTCTCCTAGGATCTCTACAACCAGCAGTCCTCTCCCAAGACCCTAAATCAGAACCCTTGCCCTACCCACTGCACACCAATCACACTGCACCCTACCACTGCAGGAGGGAGGTCTCTCAGTGATTAAATCAGGAGTCTGTAACTCTCTCTGTGATAACAGTCTGGTCTGGCATATTTATTTTATTTTAGTGATCTCAGTTGATAACTTAATTAGCATCCAAGAGCTAATGTATTAGCATTCGAAGGTTTTCTGTCCTTTTCCACTGCTTGGTCTTGTCCCTTGTCAAAAATATTGGCACCAGCATATATGGCATTTGTGGGAAAAGCTGGATTTACAGACAGCAGGTTGGGTGGGCGTGTTGATCTGCTGGAGGGCAGGAAGGCATTGCAGAGGGAACTGGACAACCCGGATTGATGGACTGAGGACAACTGTATGAGGTTCAACAAGGCCAAGTGCCTTGAATTGATCTTGATCTTGAAGGTATTTTTCAATCTAAATTATTTTATGACTGGGCCAGTTCAAGCATATTCACATACAATTTGAGGGTAAAAGGAGGATGAAGTGTTTCGGTGTTTTTTTCAAGCCTCACTTTTGGAGCAGTCCATTTAGCACAGCTGCTCTGAAGGGACAGCAGCTTCAGGGTAGTTACCTTCCCACCTATTTTCCCATTCCAGCACTCACAGAAAACCATCCTACAACAGCCCAAACCACACAGGGTAACTAAAAACTGCCTACATTTCTGAAACAAATGAAAAAAGAAGTGGTGATTGATAGCAGCAACGGGGGTATTTATGTGACTACAGCAACCATGTTCTTCACAAAGGCACTGTCATGACATAAAAAAGAATGGTCTTCACTCAAGATTCTGAGTCAACAGCAATATTGATCCAAGTAGATCAATATAGTAAGTAAATCTATGTCATGCAATGATGGAGAGACTGCCTTCCTGGAGAGACTGCCTTCCCTTTCCTACTGTCACTCCATCCAGCTCTCCTGCCAGGTAAATACATAAGCACAGTGCTTAGGAGTCTTAACAAAATCAAATGAAACTGCATTTATATGTTTTCATAACAAAACATAAAAAAGAAATTACAGAAAACTGAGGACAATGTACAGGAATATGGTGAAGTGATGACCCCTTAATGACCATGCTTTTAAAAGACACTTATTTACCTTCCTACTGTTACAACTCTTTTTCACAGCTATGTCCAGTGGAAGATGTAAACAGAAAACATGAGTAGCTCTGTACCCCTGTGCATTTTTATGAGTATATGTGCATATTTTTGTTTGTATTAAGCTTCAAAACAAATGCAAAATAATTAATAATTGGCTGAATAACACCAGCTGAAAGAAAGCAAGGCAGTTGTAGGGATTCAAATATACACAGTTTCTGACGACCAGAGTTCCACACTCGGTCTGTCTGGATCTCCCAGAGTATAAGGGATTTTACTGAAGTCTTTTCTTTAATAATATGCATGTACTTGTATAGTACATGCACAGAAAACCATTTTTAGGTTGTAGACACAAAATCTGTCAACTGCTTTTTCCCTTGAGCCTCAACCATTTTTGAGTCATCAAGACCCTGATGACAGTTGGCTATAGAACACCTCATACTGCAAACCTTTATAAGATGCAACAGGGCAAATATTCCTTTTCCTTCATCCCTTCATACTGCCTGAATTTGCTAATACCTTCCTTGTAAGACAGAGGAAACTACTTGGCTGAGAAGCTCTTGACATGTTGTGAGGGAAATGTCTTGATGAGCTCAGATAATGGAGTAGCATGGTTTGTGCTGCTTAACAGAAAAATGTAGTGACTGCACTAAGAAGTTTAGCAGTCCTGTGACAGCAAGCTAAAATGAAATTTCACACTTTGGATCTCAGATCTAACAGAGTGGAAAAAATTACCTGCTGTGTTCGGACACAGATTTAAGGTTAATTAAATAACTGTAATTATTTTTCTTTCCAATAGAGAGCTCAGCAGTCTGAGCAGTTTTATACTGAGGTTTTATTAAGAAGCTTAGTCTAGAACCTGGTTACTCTTGCCTTGGTTGGGATTGAAAGATAAAAATATTGGAATATATCTCACTAAGAGGAGTCTTCTTATAAGGATGACCAGAGTGATAGTTTATACTATTAATTTCATAGCAAAGCATATATAATTACAGACACATGTTTTCAAGCCCAAAGATTTAAGATATCTTTAAGTGGGTTTTTTAAATTGAAACCTGACAGAGAACATTATCAATTGAAATACCACAGGTTTGCCTTTTACCTTTGACTCAAAACTCAGATAGGCTAAATACAAACAAAAAGCATTTATTTTCTTCATTTCTACCACTTTTGTCTGTTGTTCATACTTAGAGCATTTGATGTAAACCTGGCAATCCATCAGACAACAACTGCAGCCTGGATTGTTGGTTTGTCCAGCTACTGAAATAAGACAGAAGATATCCAGGCTTCTGCTATGCAACATTCTCCTATCAGTGAATTCTCAGCAGAGAGGAAGGATCAAGCCCTTCAGGAACAGGGAGGAAGCTCAGCCAAAGCATATTTCACTCCAGGAAGTCCACAGGGGATTTTAGTGCATGCTGCTGGCTGGCTCATTCTGCAGCAAGCCAGCATCTGTGATCAGCTCTCCAGTATTTCCCTGCATCCCCTGCTTGTTGAAGACAATTCTGGCACTACCTGAACTAGAACCACAACACACTGACAGCTCTGCTGTCAGAGTCCTGGGCACTGAAATAAGGACCTTGCACAGGCAGCACAAGGGTGCACGGACCGAGGCAGCTACAGCAGCAAAGCTGCAGCAGTTCCAGCTGGGAAGGTTCCTGCCCTGTCGTGGCTGTCATTGTGCAAATGTGATGAACTGACAAACATCCCCTTCTCCCTTTGGAAATGCACAGAAACCACGGCAAGGAGAGTCCAGGAGGCCGCTTCCTCCTGCAAAGACCCATGTGTGGAGCATTGGGAAGGGGCAATGGAGTTCTTAAGAGAGAAGCCAGTGAGACAGAAGGCACTGCACAGGTTCAGGGTGTTTCTGCCTCCCATTACACCTCACCATTCTGGGAAGGCTTTTCACTGCTTTGACTCCCTGTCTGGATGCACTCCCCACCTCTTTAATCCCTGATCTATAGCAAGACAAACACGGAGTTACATGCACAGCCGATTCCTGCTGCTGCTCCCGAGGCTGTAGGATATCTCAGGACCAGGGAATTAGAGTTTCAGATGCACCAGCGAGACTACTGGTTTTGTCCCTGCCCCTTCCAACAGCAAATGTCATCCTAAGAGCTTGCAAATTTTCTTTTTATTTGGGATCACAAACACAACATGCAGGCAGCAGGAGTGAGAAGGCTTTCTGCTCTGGAAATTTCAGCGGGGAATACAGAAGCAGCCCAGCTAAGCCAGAAGCATCATTAGCCATGTGAAAACAAGCCATGTATTAATAGGTAGCTCCAAGGTAGCTGCTAGGATTTTCAGAGGAGTAAACCTGCGTTTGATCAAAGCAGAAAACTGAAGAAAACCTATTAAATATGGGTAGGATGAGGGTGACCATGTCATGGATGCTAAGTGTGACTACAAAACATAGCTTCTATTAAAAAAAAAAAAAAAAAAAGAGAATGTAAGAGAGCAGCAAAGAAGAGAGTTTGTAGAACTCCCTGTGATCAGTATCTGAGTTAGTGTGTTTATGCAGGACTTTCCATTCAGCTTCTACCACAATGAACTGAGTGTGCAAATCCAGGAGTTCTCACCGTGCTGCACCCAGAATTACTCACAGCAGCTTAAAACAAAGTAGTTCTGTGATCTCTAAACACATGGAGCCAAATCACTCCTGGGAGACAACCCAGCGATCTGCATCACTGATGAAGTGGAAACTGAACTATTCCAGAAAATAATTTCCTTAACACTGAGAACAAAAACTGAAAGAAATGAAAAACAACTTATAAGGGCCTCCTCACATGCAGGACATAGCTCAGTAAGAAATGGGAAATGGACAGAGAACCTCTCATTTCTTGATATCTGACAGCCACCACCATAATATTTTGGGATAGATTTTAAAGACGCAGTTTGTAAGATGGTATCAACAAAACACAGAAATTATGGCCTTACTTGCACTTAAGTTTTAAAACTTCTTTTTCTACTCCCATCAGCTCTTCCCTTATTCGAAACCGGGCTACATAATAAGTAAGCAGAACTCATTCTACTAACGGTAAGAACACTTTCACAAGATCTTTCATAATTCAACTGATTGCACTCTTGATACTAAATATTATCTCCATTTCTGAGAGTTTTGTTATTCTCAAGAGGTAGTTTTGCTAGCTCTTGATCCTCATCAGATGGCTTTAAGGATTTTTGACTCTTCTGACTTGTACACCTCTGTCTCTTCTACCAGGATAAACAGCCTGAGAAAACAGAAATAAAACTAAAAAGCAAATGTAAGGCGAGTCCGAAGATGCTGTTTTAAAATACAGAGAGAGATGCAAAATCCTGAAACACATATCCCTCCAGCAGGCTCCAGATTTGCTGCATCCCAAGCCCTTTGGGATGGGAAGTATGCAAGTGCTGTCGTACCACTCACAACAGGTCTCTGATCACAGCTGAGTCACACAGAAATTACCAGAGTGGAAATACTTTTTGATATATATTTATATATGTGAATCACTATTACAGCAAACACAGCACAGCAGTGTTTATCCCTCCC
Source organism: Chiroxiphia lanceolata (assembly GCF_009829145.1). Taxonomy (NCBI): domain Eukaryota; kingdom Metazoa; phylum Chordata; class Aves; order Passeriformes; family Pipridae; genus Chiroxiphia; species Chiroxiphia lanceolata. The sequence goes on from NC_045641.1 coordinate 69,604,557, forward strand.
TTATGCTGTTAAAAATGCTTTCTTTTAATGAAGTAATGTGTTTGTTCAACCCCGGCTTTATACACATTAACTAATGGTCTCTGAAATACCCAGTGAAACAAAGAAGATGTGTATTTTATTATTCCCAGTATTAGAAGCAATGCAATTCACAGGGGTTGCTAATGAATTAGAGTTAATGATGCAGTGCTAAGCAGCCACTTTTTCTGGAGATTTGTTTAGGTCATACTATAACAGGGATCAGAAGTAGCTTCCATTTCAGAAACCAATGAGCGCAACAGCAAGAAAGACCATATATGCTGTAAGACACATTGATTTTATCAAAATAGTTGCTGTAGTATTACAATTTCATCATTCTCAGGTGCCTATGGACATTTTAAAAAGTCCTGTGTTTTTGTTGGTTTTTTTTTTCGTTCTTGGTAGGTTTTTTTTCTTGATTTTTTTTTTGCCATGCAGTTATTACTCTCACTCAAGAGCAAAAAAAGACAAAACCGTGGATTCAGGAGGGAAATAATAATCAAATGTGGAAGAAGCCAACCAGAAGATCAAAAATATATCCTTCCCAATTAGATTTTCTCACAAACTGCAAGGAAAATACACTCCTCAAATCTCCTCACTCAGTTTCTGTGAAAGACAGGCAGCACAGCCTGCAGATTTCTCTCCCCAAAGTTCTCCAAGAAACACAAACATTTACTCTTCAGATAAAGGGAAAAGAGCAGGAAGAGGAAACTAGAGACAATTCCCTGGAGTTACTGAAAGCTACATTAAGGAACTTTCCTCTTCACATCAGCAGCTCTGAATAATGAGGCAGCAGAGAGCTTTGCAGCACTGGGAGCCTTTGAAATACACTTGTCCAGAAGGCAGAGACAATAAAATGTCAATAGAAAATGCCTCTTGGCTGGCACAGAGAAAACTTTTCCTCCTTTTCCAAATACAGGGACCAATTTTTTTTCTTCCCCTCTTCTCCAATATTTAGAAGACAAGCTGATGAGAGATGACAAGGCTCACTCATAGAAGTTCAAAAAAATCCAGCACTGAATAAAACATAAGTGCAGAATCAGAAAAAGGATGGTCAGACTGTACCAATGTCACCTAATATATCCTCTGTGCACTGAAATGCAAGAAGGGAATGGAAAGAAGTAATTCAATGATGATTTAGTTCTAAAAGTTCAAGAAAAGTTTGAATTAAGTTTAAAGTATTTGAATAATCCTGTTGTAATCAGTGCCAAGTTCAAGTTAGTGCGCATATGTTCTCCTTAATTACAAATTTCCTTCTCGTCGTTAAGAAGCTCTGCATTCAAAATTTACATGCTCCTATACTGAATAAATTTTTTAAATTACTTTTTAATTTTACTTTTTATTGGCCAACAATTAAGATATTAATTATCTGATAAATAAAAATATCCACAAATTTCGCAATCTTGGTTCCCCCCCATCTTATCCTAGCATGATCTATAAAATAAAGAAATTCCTTGGAATGGATTAGGGTGTGCCTGCCCTGAAAATGCACAAGACCACACAGAGTTGGTATATTAGCATAGTTTCAAGTAGCACAGTGAAATACAAAAATAAATACGCCTCCTATGATCGTTCTTTTTTTAAAGCCTTTTCTATTCTTGTAGGGACAGGAGATTGCTATGTTCCAAGGTAGAAGTATTTAGGACCCCTCTAAAATGGAAGTATTTACCCATATCATTTAAGAAAAAACAACTTATGACTCAATTCCTGTTAATGATTTTTTTATTACATTTTTCCAAGAAATGATGCTCTCTTTAACTTTTGTATGACCTCATGACCTTCGAAACAAAGCTCACAGTCTGAAGATATAAATATCAAGCAAATGTTACTAGTTCTCAAGCAGTATCAAGTTGCTTTGGTGCTTTTAGCTCCATCGTCCTAAGACACAGAAAGCAGCCTCATTCTGTCTTACACCTTTGTAATTTTGTGTATTTTAAATTTTGATATTCAGAATAAGCCTGATCTCCTCCTCTTAGTTCATTTGTGCCAAGCAGAACACAAAAGATTTGCCTTTTTAACCAGGTCTCTCATATCCTGGATCCTTGCAATCCATTAAGAGTCCCACACAAGTCCAGAGTCTGTCCTCACACCAGATCCTGGAGATGCTGTGAAAATAAACATCAACATGTGTTGTAGCAACCTGTGTGTGTGGAACTACCTCTCAGGAAACAAACTGTTACCAATCCCTTCTTCTCAAAACAGCAGCCAAAAGGCACGAGGTCCTCTTGCCAGTGCCAGTGCCATTGCATTCATTGTCCTTGTTCTTCAGACACAAATTATTCACCTCCAAGCCTTGCAGCATGTGTTGGACATCCCCCACCTTGGATTTCTTACTGCTAATCTTGGGCCCAGATAAGAGTCCTATTAAGAAGGGCTGACATAAAGTACACAGAGATTGCCAGGCTGGAAATCCTTTGCCAAAATACACAGCTCAGCTGGGCAGGGACACAGTAAGTAGCATGTATCCACACTAGGCTTCCACAAGAAAGAAAAAAAATTTTGTTACTAACAGCCAAAATATACACTGACCTCGCCAAAAAGTAATCTTTGAGGCAGGATACTTCCTGCGATACAGAGATATTTACTAAAATAAGCACACAGAGATTAGGGCTCCCACTCAACTACACCTCTCAGGGAAAAGAGAGTAGTAAAGTAATACGTGGCAGTAACAACCATTTTTTCTCTCCAGTTTAATGGCATAAAAGCAGGACCTCCCTGTTGTTGAGAGCAAAAGCAAAATGAAATGGGAGAGGTGTTTCTCTCTACTCAAAATTTTATTTTTTGAAGTCTCTGTAGCACAAAATGCTATTTTAGGAAAAACATTTTTTTTTCCCCTGGCAGTGCAAATCAGCCCAAAACTCAGCATATTTGGCTTCCTGAAAATTTTTCCTGGCTGAGTACTCACAACCTACAGAGACTCCCTGTTATAACTGTTGCCAATTCTCTTTGTTGACCCCTTTCCAAAAGAGGATGAAGAGAGAAAAAAGGTGGCAGTCAGAGAAACAGTGCAACCCAAGCATCCCTGTTTTATCAGAAAGGTATTTGAAGGCAGAGTAAACAATGCTCCAAGGTGGCCTTAATTTGCACTGGAAGCCAATGTTGGTTTTGGGAAGTTGCCACCACATTCACTGTAGGCTTTGCCACCACATCCCTCCTCTTTGATTTTGTACTGAACACATGCCAAGAAACTTGGATTTTAACAACTGAATGGCAGAGATGTCCTGCAAGAGACACAGTCCTAAATAACTGGAAGGGAAAGAAATCATGCCTGTGAATACAGTGTGAGCCTTTTGACAGAGGGAAGCTTAAGCACAGATACAGGAAGGACAATGGTAGGTGATTTGTCCTGGGAAAAAAATATTAATTTGATATTAATGATACTTACTTGGAAATTATTTGATCTATTTGAAATCTGCTAGTAACTCTGAGGATAAAATGGTTGCTGTTAAGACATACATATTGAGGGGCTGAAGAATAAATGCAATTAGAGTGATCCTGTGTACCCAAAATTCCAAGAGGATAAAGAGGTTGTCTAAAGAGACTGGATGACCTGTTTCTTACAAATAAGAGTCAGGTATTCTTGTAGATTTTTCCAGACCTACAGAAAACTTCAGCATTCCAATTCAGGTTAGAAAGTCGTGGAGTTTAGCAGGACAGAAAGAACTTATATTGAGTATTTCACAGAACAAGCAGATCATCCTTAGAAACAATAACAGAAAATAAAAACTATTATCTGCCATCTAAAAGCCAAGGGAAAGCAGAAGAAAGGCACCTTTGCACTGCCAGGTTCCCCAGCTGGCTGTGAGGTGTCAGGTTTGCCAGGTGCCAAACGCTCCATACAAGCAATTAGCAGCACTAATGAGTGTAAAGCACGGCGATGCCTGTAGGTGATACAGAGGTTCTTAAATCATCTTTACACTACAGGAAAATCTTCTGATAGCAGATTGATCCTTCCAAATTTACAGTACCTGAAGTTTAACTGAGACAGAGCCTGAGCCAATTAGTTTGCTGTACGTGTAGATTCATAAGCCTTAATTACAACACTCTTCAGTTCTGACAGTAAGACTGAGACAATCAGTGCAGTGTATTTCAGAAGGGAGAAGCACCACTGACCCTCAACTGCTCTCTTTTATGAGTTGCACTCTGGCTAAACACAGAGGTTCTGGCAGCAGCTTTAAGGTTTTCTAGAAATTTCTACCTTTAGCAACTCAGGCCATATTTTCTTGCCCCTTCACTTGTGCAGGAAGAAATCTTGTGTGGTCAAGTTGTGAATTAAACAAATACACTGCACTGGTTTAGGATGTGGCTTGAGAAAGACTTGTGTCAGCACTGCAGAGGGTGTTGTGAGACAGTGGTCTCACAACAGATGAGGCAGAGGCAGGAAAAAGCAAGACTTTGTTAGTCCTGTATCATTGCCAAGGCCTTCAAACTGTGAAACACTGGCCTGTCAGCAAGAACATTAATTCTACCTTTTTTCAGCAAGTACTCCAATTTTAATATTTAACAATCATTACGGTTATAGTAACTTTCCCCAGGATTTGCATGATGGCTCACTCAATTTCAGTCTACCTCTCCAACTCCTTGTGGGTGTTTTGCCAATACTCTGCTACTTCCCTTCAAAGACTTTCTTTTCTTTCCCCTCATTTATAGAATCATAGCGATGTTTAGAAGACAACATGCAGGGTTGTCTTCTGAACTGGGAAGCTTGAAAGAGGCCACGTTGGCCAGCAAGCAAGGAGGCATAAAACAAAACCACGGTAGCCACCATCAGCCTTAAACCACCACTTGTATGAAAGAGTCACAGCTGGTAATGGAGAAGTGAGGACTGAGGGGGATCCCTTAAAAGGGAAAATCCTAGCCCAGCATTGAAGAGAAGCTTTAGCATCCCTTACAGGGCAAGGATTTAGGAACATGGCTTACCTGGAAAAAAATCAGCCCTTACAGAAGCTTATCAGCATGCAGTTAGCTTAGTCAGGAAAGCCAGCCCAACTCCCTAGTAATATGGGAAAATTTTTGCATAGCACAGGGATCATCCAGTCCCTCCTTTCTCTTTGCTGTGAGGGAGGTGCTGTAAGGTTTGCAGGAAGTAGAGAAGCCATTAGTTATTAGGAAATAAAACAGCTCTAGGACACACTGGGCACACGCAGTCATGGCATACCATGAAACATGGGAGAAGAATTGCAACACCTACAGGCAAGTTGACACTGTAGCCCAGGTGAGTTTTTTATTTGACAGATATTTCTAGAAGATATACCCTGCTCTTTGCACAATGGGTTTAGCATTTTTAATTTGCAGTTGAATTGAAGGATGAGTCACTTTATCACAAAACAACTCCAGCATAAATCAGGTTTCAGCCTGTGACAGCAGAACTATTCTTCACACACTACAATCTGTTAAGACAATTTAGCACTCCTTTCCTAATGACTAGGAAAAAGAGCCCCTTTATTCTAGAGTGTATTATATCTTCATTTTCACTGAAATAGTGTAATATGATGCTTTCATGTTCTTCTCCACACATCAAAGCAAACAGATTTCAGGCTGTAGATCTTCCTTGTGCCCTATCCTAGAGTAAAACCAGTCAGTCCAGCAAGAAACCAGTAGACACTCAGAATAAAAATAAGAATTACTTTCTCTCCTCACAGAGAATATACCTATTTCAGCTGTATCCAACAGATTTTCTTGAAAAGTTTGGTAAAGTACAAGTGAAAATATGTATGCTTCACTCATACAACTTGTCCCCCCACTTAACAAAGGACAATATTGACACAGTTAAGACATACAAAAAAGAGCTTGTCCCTTTTACTGTAAGGACCTTAAACCACAATCCTAAGCAAACAGACTGAGTAGCTGTGACTGAAACAAGCCTCCCTTGACTCGCAGGGCATGGTAGGGAGGAAGGTGGGAGGAGAATGGCATGAAACACCTCGAAAAGAAAGGAGCTCAGTGATCTCCTGGTGTCCCTTGGGTGTCCTGTCTGTGCCACCCATCAGCAAGGGGAACCTCCACTCACAGAGACATGGGAAAGGCCCTTGTTACATTGGGATCTGGTTAAATGCTGGACCACACAAGCAAAGCTGTGAAACAAGGGACCAGCTGTGACCTGCCTGCACTTCAGAATTCCTTGTCCACTGTAACTTCCATTTTCCGTGAAGGAGTCGCTTTAGCCCACAGGCTAAAAACTAATCAAGTAGCAGTTTGATCTTTGCAGTATGGCACCTGAAATGAGCTAATTGGGGTTTTTCCTGTTATTATGACTCCTAGGGCAGGTGTTTTACAGCCTCTTAATGAAGAGAAAAACTTGCACGAGCTACTAGAGAGGCCTTTTCTCCCTCAAAATTACATAGAGACCATCTCAATTAAATACCATTCCACAGGAATAAATATCCCTTTCACAGAAGTATTCATTGCAGGAAAAGAGCTGATGGCTGCTGCACACCTGCTGATCTGGAGATCTTTGTGGTAGAGCTGAATTAAACATGAACTTTATGAAGCGTTGCATAAATGTCCCACTTCTCTCGCTATAAAACCTACTTTTCATCTCAGTAAGGTTCAATAAACTGTGCATTTTACTTTATTTTTTCTACACAGCACACTACATGTGCCATGGTTTTCCTCTGAGAGCACACACAACTTCCTCAACTTCTTATTGAAAATGTTCCGCCATGTCACAACCTACAATATATTATCACTGTCAGCTGTGCCTCCTGAGGGACTGTATCTCCCCACAAACACACACTCATGAAAATCCTGGCCTATGCTGGGACCTTCATTCTGACAGAGCTCTCCACATGCAAAGCAGGAGATGAATAAATGTCATTCACGAGGATAAAAGTGCTTGGTCAGTGACCACAGCTCGTAGTGGTCAATGAAGAGATCTCTGAATTGCCATTCCCAGGACTCATCCAAAGTGGTGGAGGAGGACATAGTGTTAATTAGGTCTTTCAAAAAAGCTCCACACCATCTTTTCTCCTTCTGAAAACCAAAATTTTTTGTAACCCTACATTCTAGCACAGAAATTAGATTTTAGGTTTTTGTATTCCTATACAGCATAAACATAAATGCTGAAGTTAGTAGAATTCCCTGAGGGAAGGAAATACCAAGTTTTAAATCAAGTCTAGTTATTCCTCCTCCTCCTTTCATCTCAATCAGTGCTTGTTATGTATTCTACTATTAAATTTTTCCTCGTGTATCTTTTCCAGTCAAATCTTTTGCTCAGACTGTTCTTTAAAACCTCTCCCTGGTTTGCCGACTGTCATCAGAGAGGGATGAGACAGAGCATCACAAAAAAGCATCACAATGTCTTTGCCTAAACATGATGAAACTACCTTGGGTTCATCTCCATTTCACATTTCAATGCCAGTAGCCTGGGGACTTCTGCCCATTTATCACTGAGTAGCATCTGCCTTTTTCTCATTCCTCCTCCCTCTCTCTCAACACCATGCCACAAAGATGAACTTCATTTTATTACCTGCTGTCACCCTTAACTTCTTTGGAGTGCCTGCATGGGAAGTAAAATTGGTTTAGGTTGCTCATAAAATCCACTGCTCATGCTCTCAGAGCGGCATCTCCTCTCTCGTGGTAGATAATACACCAGCTACAGACTGGAGAATCCCAGGGCAGGAGATGCTCCAAAGCACTGCACTCTCCTGGCATAGCACAAAAGGAAAATCAGCCAGAACTGCAAAGAGAAATTAAGCTAAAAGTCTTCACCTTGCAGGTAAAACAAAATTTAAAAAAGAGCTTCACAAGCCTTTTGAAACCACTTCAGATTTAAAACCACTTCAGATTTCCTGCAACTTAAAGGTCAAATAAAACTCTCCACTTTTCAAGCTGCTTTAGATTAACTCCACATGGAAGTGTCTATATTTAAAATACAGTATTTTAAATTACATATTTTTATACAGTATGTGAAGGTACATGTAAGAGGTATTTTTCTAATTACTGTTCTTTTTTGTTCCCCCAGTTTACCTTCTCTTTCCCTTTGCTTATGTAGCATGGCAAATCACATTCCAGTATAATGGCACCCTTTGAAAAAATCTGATCAAGTAACAGCTAGTTTTGTCCAATTTGAGAGGAATAATTAATTGTTTGCAAAAATTGCCAATCCCTAAAGCATGGGATCTGAGAAACAAGGGTTCCATCACTTTATTCTTTTGTTTCTTGCTTAATTACTAACGTCTTGATGTCCATTCACAGATACTTGGATAGCAAACCTTAACTTCAGCAGAGGAAATATTCTGAATTCCTGCTAAGCCTGTATAGAAAATATAAATTCACAGTATTTACTTGCAAGTTCTGCTCTCAGACCTCCCAGGTGTCAGTGTCTCGTAGCGAGTTTGGGGGAGCAAAGTGTTACCCTGGCTAAGGAAGATGGAATGTGGGAGTGGATAGATGGGATGCATCCAAGGGGCCTGAACGGGAGTAAACAATTAGTATTCTGGGAAGGTCATGGAGACTGAGAACAGACCCATGGACACTAAAAGGCGAATGTTGAGACCATCTTCAGGATGGGCAAGAAGAAGGAAACTCCTAGAAGTGGAAGATGGACCATTCTGTGTTCCTATAATTATTGATTACTCTGATTATAACAACATTTTGTACCATTTTTCCTTCAAAAAATACAAGGAAGGAGGAAACAAACACATAAGAGGGGGAAGGGGAGCTGAAGGTTTGTTTGCTGGGCTGGCACTCAGTTTGGCTTGCTGTAAATGGTACACTGACCTCTGGCAAACATCCCTGAAAACAGACCTTAAAACTAGCCTTCATTAACACTCATGAAGATGATGGAAAAAGAAATAATTAAAACTCAGTATAAATTATCCTGTAGCTTAGGCAAAAACAACTTAGACATTATAAACAGGCATAAATGCAGCTAATTTTTCCAAACTACGTAAGGTACTCTCTCCAGAAAGAAATAAATACTTTCAAAACCACTTAGTTTCATGGGGTTATGCAACTTCTCCATAGTTTTTTTCAGTGTACTAATCAAACTTCTTGGTGTGACAATTCCTGGGTTTGAACAACAGATTACCATAAAGCCCAATAATTATTTTGGCCAGTTTTCCTGAGATGTCTCAGCCTCCTGCTTCAACCTGCTCCCCAGAAAAAAAACTTCTTTTCACCCAGGGAACACTGCCTGCTTAATGACAGGCTTATGAAAACCCAAATGAAATATTTTTATCTTTCCAGCATTGGGAAAGCCTCCAAATAGCTACTGAATGACTAAAATCAGGGAGTGTCCGAGCAGGGAGACTGATTCAGAAGAAAAAGGCTTTGTCTGCTCTCTGGAAGGCACAGCCTGTGAGCTGGCTTCTTCTATTCCTTTCAGCCTGGGAGTAGATTTTTACATCTTTCTGAAGTGCTGTTTTATCAGAACGAAAGCCCAAAACGTACCCTTACTACGCCAGTGATATTTCCATGAAGGTTTCTAAGGGAAGCTGGGATGAGCAGTGGCTCCTTTGCAGGCACAGGCAGCGCTTATTCCTCTCCTGGTTGCTGCTGTCAAGAGTTCTGCTTCCACACTCAAGGTCTCAAATGGGGACAGGCCCAAATTAAAAATGAAAAATAAAAATGAAAAAAAAAAAGACAGCAAAAAATAATGCAAGGAGACTGATACTCCTTGTTGGATATTTCTCTCCCTCCCCACTGAAAATATGAGGAGCAAGAACTATTTGGTCCTTAGCTCTCATGTGCAAGAGCAGAGTAACTACATTATCCTACTTTACTATTACTGACACTAGCCCAAAAAGGGCCAAAATGTGAGAAAAGTACACAAAGTAAAAAATAAATCGCTTTTGTCTCACCTTGAGCAGAAAGATGATTAGATGAATGAGAATTTAAGATAGATACTATATAAATAAAAGAAGAGGTTTAAATGAAGATTTTCTAATGTGTCAAAATACAAGAGCAAAAAGGTATTGGTCAGCAAGCTGGTTTTTCCAGCAAGTGTTTTGAGAAGTTTTTTAAGGGAAAATATTTTCCTGAGCAGTAAAAGATATATAAAAACATATTTTGTCTTTGTTTTGTGAAATATTTACTAGTTGTCTTGATTGTTCTCTCTCTACCAGCCATCATACTTGTGCTGCTCTGGGCTTTTCGCTCCTTTCCTGCACATCTCTTTCCTTTTCCCCTGAGTGCTTTTTCCTTTAGCCCTGTAATATTCCACTTTTAAAATAAATATAGTGAAACTGCTGCTTCCCTAGAGCATTCCCAGAGGCAGCTGTAAAGAACTTTCAATGAAATGCTGCTTCCTGGGTCATCAGCCTGACCTGGCCTTTTTTTCTTCTCTTCATAAAGTCAAACCAGAAAAGATATAACATTTGAAAGCCCTGTAAAGTGGGAAGCCTGCTAAATGGCTGAAATTCACAACTCTTGGGTTCTCATTAAAAATAAAGACTGCCGAGAAATGGTACCATAATAAATTATGACAGCTGTGTTTCCAAGCAGTCTGAATAGCTACGGTAGACTTTAATTAATTAGTTTACTTTAAAATGCACAAAATGCATCTTTGCTGCTAAGAAGTGCAACAGTATAAAGATGGAATGAGATGACATGAAAATTATTTCATATCACCCCACAACTTCATATTTTCACACTCTGACTTTCCCACATATTCTGAGGAATTTCACAATTAAGGAATAAGGGATGGTATGTCCATCTACTTTCAGAACTGTCAAAGGTGCAAGATAGACGGCTGTATTTATTGCAATATGCATTGTAATAATTAGTTTAACTTCGTGGGCTTTGAGTTCAAGAAATGGTCTCTGCTACACTAGACGCTGCAACAACTGGATTCTAATTCTAGTCACTGCACACTCTGTGGACAATTTTACACAAAGTCAAATTCACAAAAGCTTGTGACTTTTACTAACTTTCCCCCTATTTTATCCTTTTCTAATCCAAGCAATATGTAGCAGTTTCCAGCTCACTGCATCATTGCAAAGTAGAGAAACAGTGTTATACTTAATTTGGATTTATTAATTTAATAGAAGAATAAAGAATCTGATCAAAAGAGACAGAAACCCAACGGGAGGAAAAGGAGCAGAAAAGACCTGCTATGGTGAATTTCATCATTCTGCAGGATTAATTCAGTAATTCAGGCTGGAATGTGGTGCAACCTGGTTTGGGGTGTGTTGACATATTAGGAACACTGTAAAGCAAGAAATTGCTACAAAACATATGCAAAACAATTTTAGTGGCCGCTCAACTGAGGAAATCCTTATTCTTAGCTGCTCAGAGAAAAGAGAGAAACTGAAAACAGCTGTTGGAGTTGCTGAAGATGCTGAGGAATTGCTGAGTAAAATTCTGATGGCAATTAATAAAATCAGGCTGCATCCTGTATATGCATGGGAAGAAAGCCAAGAGAAAAACCGCAGAAAGAACCCACAAAAAATAGTAGAAAAAGTGAACTTTCTCCTCTACATCTTCATTTCCAAAACCGTAAATAGGGCCCATGAAAGACATCTGAGAAAAGATGAAAGTTTTCCAAATTGTAGAATCAACTCCACACTGAGCCCTCATAGTGACCCCACATACATCTGAATTTAGGCAGTGGATTTTGTTATTATTTGCGATATTAATAAAAGAAGTTGCTTATTATTTCTTCCAACACATGGCCCAAATGCACACCTTTTTTCTTCTTCTATATATGATTGAAGGAGGCCACCTTTGGTTAAAAGGTCAAATGGTCTTTGATTCCCTTACAGTTTTTACAAGAGGATGGAACCTGCTGTATTAAGAGAAATCTTAACATACATTTTTCAGTTATTGTAAATCCAGGCTTGCCCAGACAGAAGACAGTGAGAGGATCTGTGAGTGTGCAGCAGTAAGGAACCATACAGTACAAAAGAAAGATTTATGGACAAAGGCTGAGGATAATATCCTAATGGAGGGATGTGGTGTGAAACTGGGAGCCTTTAGGCAAAGAAAGAACCCAGTGTTCAAGAAGTATGGGAAGGGGAGGGGTAGGCAATGATCCCTGCTCTCTGTGACCAGTGACAGGACCCCAGGGAATGGCTGGAGCTGTGTCAGAGGAGGGTTAGGCTGAATATTAGGAAAAGGTCCTTCCCCCAGAGGGTGGCTGGGCACTGAACAGGCTCCCCAGGGCAGTGGACACAGCCCCAAGGCTGCCAGAGCTCAAGGAGCGTTTGGATGATCTTCTCAGGCACATGATGGGATTGTAGGTGATGGTCCTGCGGAGAGGCAGGATTGGACTGGATGATCCCTGTGGGTCCCTTCCAACTCAGCATACTCCATGATTCTACGATTTTAATGAGGGATTCCAGAGTAAGATGGAGGAGGAATAAATACGGAGCGAGAAGGAAAGGACAAGGAAGTGTTAACAGGGCAGGCAGTTTAACACACCAGCTGTGTCCTCCAGGGAGCTGCGGACAGAGAGTGCAGAAGTGAGAGAAGAGGAAAAGTGACTATGAGTGGAGGCAGAGCTTGCTGGGGACTGAAAGCAGCTCATGGGTTAAGAGAGGGTAAGTAAAGACACTGACCTCTGAGGAGTCTTCAGAAAAAAAAGCATTTTTCTGTGCACTTGAAATATTGATTCCCTAATTGTACCAGAAAGACCAGTTAAGGAGCCTGTCCTGCAAAGTTAATCAGCTCAAAAGGCGTCATTAAGCACTCAGCTTCTTATTCATGTCAGATCTCTTTGGAGGCAGGAAAATGGGAACAGGATGATAACACGACTTGAGACTTTGCAGTATTAGGTATGGCCACTCTGTAGTTGTAGAGGCTGAGAGCTGCACACCCTCCTTCTTCTAACTCTGAAACAGCCAAAATGCCAATGCAGCTGGCACGGTACAAATTGATTTGTCCATTCTTTCCCCAATGCCAAAGTTAGTTTAGAAAGGCACCAACAGAGATCCCCGTTCAGCTGCAACTACACAGCATAATTATGATCTGAAACAGGATTTCCTCACCTGTCCTTCTGGTTAACATGCCACAGACATTACACACACTTAAAGCCATCTAAAAAAACATATCTGCAGCTCTTCCTACTCAAGAGGCTGTTGGTACTCCCAGACAGCTGGTACACAAGCAGATTTCATCAAATTTAACAGTGGTAAAAGAAAAATCTGTAGGTCTTAAAAATAACATTAAGGCACAGTGACATCAGAGTGATGTTTCCTTGTAGCATCGAACCTGTTCTCAGGCTGCCTCTCTCTTCAGTGAGGAACAAGATGAATTTAGCTGAGTGTTGGGAAGGGAAGGCTGTTGTGCCACACACTGATACTACATTAAGGCTATAGGGAGAGGGAAGGGAGCATGGAAGGATAAGTGATGCAGAATGCAAGGTGGGGACATATGTAGGAGACAGAAAATAAGAGTGATTCAACAGCATTCACCTGGAAACTTGAGAAGGTTGGAAATGTTTGCTGCCAGCAGAGCTACTCTGGAGGCACATATCTCAAACTCCCTCACATGATGTGTCCTCCATCCAGAGCTCAGCTACAGGCAGGCCTAGAAGGGCTTCTGAGTCAATGAGTCCAACTAATCCAAGCCTAGACTTACAGCTGTTCTAATTCACAAGTCAGAAAGGCATCTATTTAGAAACAGAATTTGTTGGATAACCACATCAGGCAGAATCTGTGCAAAGCCTCAGACTGCCTTCAGATGTACTGAAGGTGGACTGGAGAAACCAAGCTCTTCCTCTGTCACCAAGTATATACTAAAACCACTTCTAATCTTTTGGTAGTCTTAAGGGTACCTTTTTCCTTTAAGGTCAGATTCATCTAATGTTTTATACAGAAACAGTTTAGGTAGGGAGCTCTTTGAAAAACCTGATACAATATAAATATCTAATCCTGAAGTAAATCATTTGGACCTTGCTCCACTATTCTCAGGCTCAGCATCTACCAAAGGCAACAAAAGGAGTTATAAAGTTCTGCTCCCATTCCTAAGACAACAAAGGAACTCCTCCACAGGCCAGGTGTTTAGCAAGCACATTCAAAGACAGCAGTACACTCACACATCAGCAGAGGCTACACCCACACATGGACATCCATGGGATGCAGAGGTGAGATCTGGAGTCAGAACTCAATGCACGTTTCAGCCAGTGAGGGATTGCCTTTACTAGTACTTTCAGGGACAGCATATGACTGCTTTTAAAGAAATACTTCAAATGATGGAAAGGTTAAAAATTGGCTTATTTTGTAAGGGTGCAATATTTATCACATCATCCGAGCATCTATTCTCAATCTTTCCTTGAACTTTTGATTCCAAATACTACTATGAAAGAAAATACTCTTTACTTCATTAAAACACTGTTCTTGCTGTGCTTAGAAAGGCATAGAAATAGGATAAAATCCTATGACAGGCCTGTCGCTTTTTCTTATTTCGCATGTGCTTATTGCATTTCTCATCAATTAAATTAGAATAACAGTAAAGATAACTTTTAGAAGCTTTCCATTCTCAAAATCGTTGATTTCTCTGACATGAACATTAAAGCCAGTAAACACTGTGATCTTGTTGTACTCTCCGTTCACAGGAGCTTTCCAAACTTGTTTGTGCAAAGGAACATCTGTTCAGGCAGGGCAGCTTTCCAAGTTTGCTCATCTATCTGGCTGTCCTAAAAGCTACATTGTCATCCGTCACCTGCCACCAAAGCGCAAATGACCAGAAAGTTCATGAGGGAAAAACGTCCTTATCTTCCAGCTGCCCATGGACAATACTCAACCGGAACAGCAAAAATGAGCAATGCTTTCTCTGCCAGTGCCTTCCTGAGATTATGACATGGCAAAATACACAAGGACCCAAAAACCCTGGGTCCCATGCAGACAGTGGTGAAGGACTCCTCCTTTCAACAGAACAGAGGACTCACACTATATCTCCAAGCCACCCGACCATCCTGTCACCATCAGGGACGCCTCTTCATTTTTTCGCAACAGTCTGGAAAAAAAAAGGTGTGGATTTGCCTGTTTTCAGTTGCAACAGTCATTTAATTGGGAGGTGACTTAAAATCGCTGTTGCCCAAGACAGCTCATGTGGCACTGAAGGTGTTACCTCCTTCTCTTCCTCATGGCCCTCCCTGATCCACGGGGAAGTGGACTGCTACCCGTGCACGTCCCTAGTCTTCTCGTGCAGGGGATCTACTTGTTTTGCTGAGCGCCAGCTGTGCTCTTCAGAAATCTGATGTCACCAAAAGCAGCTGAATTGCTGCAATTCTCTGCAGTGAATCCACTGTGGTCCCTCAGAGCGTGTGGGAAGGCAAGTGCTGTGTAACTGCACGTGAGCGACCATCGTGTTGACCATTCAGTCACTGGCCAGTTTTAAAATCTTTCACACAAATACAAATGAGACCATTCAATGTGTCCCCTTGCTGCTAGCAACCTTGCCTCCTCTGATTGCATCCCTGTAACTCTCCTGCTCCTTTCCTTACCTGCCGCAGCTCAAAACATGGAGCAAAAGCAGCAGGAAGCACCCAGGAGTCCTGGGTGACTGCAGAGCCAAGAAGGAAAGAACAAAGCTCTCTGGCGGTGAAAAATGAATATTCTAAAATATTTCTAGATTATAGTAAGAAAGGAACAAAGAGGGATGAAAGGTGACCTTGCTTCCTTCAACTAAATCAGCACATTGCAGCTAGAGAGGAGGGGCATGTTTGTTTTCAAAACAATAAAATGCAACCAGCACACATCATTCCACATCTACCATCCTTAACAGCACTCTTCACACAATGCTCTTCTGTCACACACAAAAAATGGGTCCTTTGTTTTTTTAATAAAGACCCAAAACATCAGTGTAAGAAAACAACAAACTAACCTCAAATGCAATCCCTTCTCCCCACAAAACAACAAAAATGCCCCAAGGCAATCCCAACATTGTCAGTGCTCCAAAGACAAGATACACTCACCAAAGCAGAACAGTTGGCTTTCTGTAGAGATGTGTTAAGAAAATCCTTTCCCCTGTAGTATCCAAGCCACCAGCCAAGGCAAGAACAATGGCTACATCCTGCTGAAATGGCCACGGAGCAGCAGAGGACTGCACTGATACCGTGGTCTAGCTGTGACCAAGCTGCTTCCAGCACTGGGAGTGCTAAAATCCGCTCCAGGTAGTCCTGCTCCTCGCTTAATTAACTTAATTAACATTGCTCCTTTAACCCACTTGCATGCTGCCAGCTGACACTTTGGATGTCCCTTTGAAGCTCTCAGCTCACACCATCCCAGGTGCTGCCAGCCCACGGTGCAGCACAGACGTGCCTTAGTTAACACAACCTCTTAAGCCCTCTTTTTTTTTTTCACCTCCATCTACCAGCAATCTCCTTGCACAAGGAAAGGGCAGCACCTCACCCAGCAACTGCCACAAAAGTAACAGACTTGGAGCAAACTCATCTCCTGCCTGCCTGAAGTCAAGTAGAGCAATGGATTTGGACACAGTCATTTTGGATTCTTGTGAAGAAAAACCACAGGTGGAAGACAAACAGATGTGATTTGAGAGAGAAAACACAAATGGGCACATGTACAACTTTTAGGGCTGCAAAAGACTTGGAGCTGTGGGCAGCACTTTACTATTTTGACCATTCTACATTCAAGCAAATGGGTCTTTGCAACAGGGAGACAATTTCTCTTCCTGACCAGGAGCATCCTTGATTTTTAATTCTTATTTTAGTCAAACCATACTTTGATGAGATAAAGCTGTTATCAGATGAAGGTATCAAAATGGACTCAATCCCTCTGGCATTTCTTGGGCCTGCCTGTTAATTGTCAGCACACCCTATTCACCAGCAACACCAAGGAGCAAGGTTTTGTAAAGACAGTAAAATAAAACACTAACACACACCAAAACCCACCCCAAATTTTGTCAGATTCTGCCAGGAGTTTGCCAAACCAATAAGGGGTGGTGGTGAGTGTTTCCTCCTCTTGGCATTGTTAGGACAGATTTTGTCAGCAATTCAGAGAAAGTTTAAATAACAAAACTTCTTGCTTAGTCACATCTTTTCTCTGAGTCTGATATATGCTCTGATGAGGAAAAGAGTGTGACTACAGGAGTAAATTCTGCCTACTAGAAGTCTTTCCACATGGGTACCAGTGTTTGCAGGGGCAATGGAACAGGAATAAAGATTCTCCCCCGAGGAAAACAATTGCAGCTTGGTTAGGAGAAATGCAGCTGGGATAAAAGTTAACACTAATACTGTAAGAGATTTCCAAACAACTGAGTTTTACTCAGTGCTGGTATTTAAAAGATTTTGGAAAACCTGTGTATTTCCTTTTTCAAAGTTTATGATATTTTTAAATGAAACTATTCAAATTCTGGTGATTTTCTCCTAACAAAATGAAAGGTAGAAGTTTTATTTCATTTCTGGAATATATATTTAGGGGCAGTTTTCCCATCCTAGAGGCTGCATTCCAGCTGGCAGCAGTGTGAGCAGTGTTAGGGCATTAAGCCTAAGATAATGTCTGTTTACTGTCTTATCAAGGGCATGGTGAAAAGGGACATTAAAGCTTGTCATTAAAGCTCCCCAACTTGATTCACCTGGAAACTGGTATCTCAGCTATTGAGTCAATCCTAGAGGGATACAATATGATTTTGGCTACAGAGATTAAAGTGCTTTGGCCACTTCAAACTAACACTTCACCAAAACTGACTTAGGACCTTCCTCCTAGATTGGTCCATCCTGAACTTTAACAGACTGCTCTCGGGAATCAGTGCTTTCCCGAAAATAGAGCAGGAGGGATCCCAGGCAAAAGTGAGGGTGAGATGAAATTTTGCAAGAACAAGGGTGTAGGAGCAGGAAGACTGTAATACACTCTGTAATGAAACATCACTGAGGAGCGGGGAGTGAGATGTATGCTTCGATTCCCCCTTGGCTGACAAACGTGTTTCCAGCCCAGAGGGTTAGGACTGTGTTTCAAAAACAGCTGGATGGCTACATAAGAAGTTCTCCTAAGGTGAGAATTTTCCTGGGATTGACCAAAGAATAGAACTGGTGCTCCTCATTATCTGCTCAGATGAATCAGGTCCACAGGCTTGATTCAATATAAAACCCGGATGAACCATTTACTAGAGTAACTATGGCATTGTCCTGGTGTGGAAGGAAGACAGACCAACACCTGCTCCTCAAGCAGAAACTGGGAAGCAAATTAGAATAGACGAATGAGTAGATTTTAGAAAGTCACAACTCACTGGCAAAGCCAAGCCAAGCCAAGCATCTAAATTACACTCCGTAAAATAAACAGGTATTTCAAAAATACCTTAATTATGTGCTGTAGGTTGACTACTCCAGAGTGATGAAAAGACTCTCAAAGGGATAAGGAGAGTCAATAAGCAGATGACCCTAAAATGTAGTGTTGGAAGAGGGCCCTGTTGGAATACTAGGGACAGGTGGATGTGGCAGATGAAGAGCTGCACCACGGAGCTGCATCCACAGTCTTCATCCTTTACACCCCTGCCATGCTCATCGGAGCACACTTTGATTTTGTGGAAGAGGCTGCTCACGCAGTGTTAATTCTGTATTGCATATTAGCTAAGTGCCAGACAAAACACGTTGCAGACAGCCCAACGTACACCTTGAAACAGCATCATTGGCACTGAGCTCAGGCATCTTACATTTAAGAGTAATCTCATGCATCCACTAACTTCTACCCATAGTTTGTTATGGAAGTTGATAGGGAACTGCTATTAGCAGCAAGGAAGAACTTTTGACTGGAATTTTCTTGGTGAAAAACTAAGATCGTGTTGATGTCAATGTTTTTATAGAGTTATGTCACTTCCGGTGTCAGTTCCATATAATTATTTGGGGGGCAGGGAGAGAGAGAAAAAAAAATCTTCAAACCCTAAATATTTTATTTCAAATATTTTTGAAAAATTTATTTATTTATTTATTTTATTTATTGTAAAATTTTAAAAAGGAAACAGCTTTGCTTTAATATGTATCACTTCACCTTATCCCTTGGGGGGAGGTGGGCTGACAGCCTGGACAGTTTAACCAGAACAGTTTTCCTCCTCACATTCATAGGCCAGTTATTTTTCAGAGCTAGCACTGCTCTAAACACTGCATAGCCTGAATTCTATTAGCAAATAGTCCTTATCCACCAAATACACACCTTTGCCTGTGTAATATGCCCAGAGATGAGCTGTTTTCTTTCATGTTTCAAAATACTGTAGAAAACCACCCTGTCTAATGTTAGGAAATGTCTAATGTTAATGCTTAGGAAAGGAAAAGAGCAAGGAGACTTGCAGAAGAAGCTTCTTTTTGTTCTGCCCAGCTCCCACCTGCACACAGAGACATAATTTGGGAGCAGAACTGGGGGTGCTGGCCCAGAATGAGGGACAGAACTGCTTTCAGCCTGCACCATCAGCATCCGAATTGCAACGTGTTCCCTCCTCCTTCCCAGATGGGTATGAAAATCAAAACATGGAATGAATGCTCAGTCTCTAGCTTCTCCCTGCCAATCCACACAGGAATGTAGCCTCTTCACTTATCTTCAGGCTTTTCTTATCTGCCAGTGCACGTGCTGTGGTGTAGCAAGGTGGAGACACTTAATAGATGTGCTATAATCTGCAATCTTTGCAAAATGCTGTCAAGAGCAGGGACTCTCCCTTTCTGTATCTCCTGTGTTAATTAAACATTCATTTAACCAATGGAAAACTTACAAACTGTACACTATTGCTTCTGCTATTTTAGCTTCTTGGAATAACTAGCTTATGTTACATATGTGCCTTTAACTGTAGTTAAAGATCATGGAGACTCCAAAGATGCAACAATTTTAATAATAAAAAAAGAACTCAGCTAATCTTGATTCCAAGAATATTATCCTCAGGCATTATTAACAGAGTCTCAATGCCATCTCCTGTGGGACAGGTGGCTGTGGGCATTGTTCTGCTCATGCACACCTGGCTGCATGCTCTGTTGGTCTGATGTGAAAGCAGTGATGGCACAACTCACCTGAACCTTCCCAGCCTGTCATGCTTTGTGCTCAATCATCTGAAATCATTCCTAGCATTCCCAGCATTCCCAGCTGTGCTGATCACCTCTGAAACAACTGATCTATAATGAGAACACTTGCCACACACACAGAGTTTTAGGATTCTGCACCCTGTACAGGCATTTACATGGTGACTAAGTTGCCACCAGTAGCATCAACTTTGCTGGCATCATTTTTACACCCCACCCATCCCTCAACCAACAACATGCCAAGAATGACTGGTAACATGACTTCACTGAGTATTGTTGCTCAGCCTGGATGGTCAGGGGGTAAAGTGAGCTCCATTCATGCAGCACAGGGATACTCCCAGTATGGGATGCAGCAGACTCACATCCAGATGGATCTCTGCTATCTTATGCAAACACCTCTGTGCTGCATTCCCAAAAGCAGGGAGGCAAGGAAGCCCAGGGCACAGCCACCTGAGAGGTTCCAGGTAGTCCTGGCCATGTTTTCAGGCTTTATGAGCCAAGGCAGCAGTTTCAAGGCCTTCAAGCAAAAAACTGGCAGTGATGGCAGTCATGCCTGCGAGATGCAAAAGGAAAACGTGGAAGAAAAACACAGAGGGACAGAAACTGAATCAGTTAGTTCCAAAACAGAAACAGCTTTCTCAAGCAATAAATAACCAGGGAAAGGAAGGGCTTGCCTCCACTGGAACAACATAAAGTGGTACCAGTGCCTATCCAAAGACACTCATTTTGACTTGTGCGCTGCCACCCATGGCTGTGCACACCAGAGAACAAACACATTTTTGGTGTATCTTTCACTGACAGAGCTGTTGAAAAATGAAACATCTGCTCCAAATTGTTAGATTATATCACCCCAATTCTCTTAGCCTCCTATGTGGAAAGGCTGAGAAAACTGGGATTGTTCAGCCTGGAGAAGAGAAGGCTTTGGGGTGACCTAATTGGGGCCTTCCAGTACCTGAAGGGAGCCCACAAGAGAGATGGAGAAACTATTTCCAAGGGCCTGGAGTGACAGGACAAGGGCTTCACACTGACAGAGAGTAGTGCTAGATTGAATATTGGAAAAAAATTCTTCCCTGTGAGGGTGGTGAGGCACTGGAACAGGTTGCCCAGAGAAGCTGTGGCTGCCCCATCCCTGGAAGTGTTGAAGGCCAGGTTGGATGGGGCTCTGAGCAACCTGGGATAGTGGAAGGTGTCCCTGCCCACAGCAGGGGATTGGAATGAGATGATCTTTAAGGTCTCTTCCAACCCAAACAATTCCATGACTCCATGATTCTATATCCAACATCTGGGAAGCATTTGCTGAGCAAAGTGGTTGGCTGGCCAGAGACCACCAGAATAACACAGGCCTCCCTGTATTCCTCACGTGGCACACAGGACTCCTCAGCCCAGATATGGCAACAACAGGAGCATTTCCACAGGAGGCTGCAGGAAGAAGGGAATGCTGGAAGTAGGTTCCCTAGTTGTTTTGCTCCCCCCATGTCCTCACACCTGCGACACAGACCAGGTCAAACCCTTCACATTACGTGAGCAAGGGAACCATTGAGACACTGCCCTCAAAAGTCCCAGTGAGGCACAGAGGGTATTCCAGAGCTCACCTGCAGTATATGTGCCTTGTTTGGTCTGTAAGTCTCTCAGTATTTGTTACATCCTCCAGTGTTTCACAAGAGCCCCAAATTATGATAGGAACTTTGCCTTATCATGGGTGTGTGTGGCTGCACCCACACAAAGCAGATAGACAGAAAGGCAATTTTCTTTTCCAAGCAATCCGAAGGTGGACTGAATCCATGCATCAGCATCTCTGTAGTGCAATTTAGAGTGCACTGCCCAGTTGATTGTCTTGCTGGTGTGCAAGGATGAGCAGTTTCTTCCTGACAGTTCCATCTGGATCACTTTTCTCCCTTCATGGAAAAGCAGGATAACAAACCACTGCATCATCCCAGGATTGTGGTTGCTGTTGAAGAGCTGCCTTGAGGCTCGTGCCTCAAGGAACAGCAATTACCTTCACCTATTCTAGCAAGGCTCTATGCTGCAGGATGATCCCGTGTCCTGCACTTGGCAAAAGGAAAGCACTGTGCCATGGAAAGATGCAAGCAACCAGTAAGACAGCATGAAACCTGGAGATCAACATTTTGAGGCTGATATAGTGGGTGGGATGATTCCAAGGGGATGAGGTTCAACAAGGCCAAGTGCCGGGTCCTCCACTTCGGCCACAACAACCCCCTGCATTGCTACAGGCTGGGGACAGAGTGGCTGGAGAGCAGCCAGGCAGAAAGGGATCTGGGAGTTTGGATTGACAGGAAGCTGAACATGAGCCAGCAGTGTGCCCAAGGTGGCCAAGGTCAATGGCATCCTGGCCTGGATCAGGAACAGTGTGGCAGCAGGAACAGGGAAGTGATTCTTCCCCTGGACTCAGCACTGGTGAGGCCACACCTGGAGTGCTGTGTCCAGTTCTGGGCCCCTCAGTTCAGGAAGGACACGGAGGGGCTGGAGCAGGGGTGCAGAGAAGAGCTATGAGGCTGGGGAAGGGACTTGAACACAAGTCCTATGAGGAGGATTCTATGATTCTATGATTACAGATATCTAATACAAGATGCATAGTCTTTCCCACTTTACAACCTTTTCCCCTACAACCTTAATTCTTAATTACAGTCTTACCACTCAATTGATCAGGTGGGAAAGGAAGATGGAAAATAGGTGGCAGGCAGAGGTTTTATACTAACAGGTATCTACCAGTATTTTAAGAAAAAAGGACAAAGAAAGCAGCAGAAAGATGTCAGCTAAGTGCACACAGTGTTTGCTAAGCATAAATATGCTTTTTCCCAGTGAAGACCCTTAACCTTTAGCCTCTCTTGGAAGAAACAATTC
Organism: Chiroxiphia lanceolata; assembly: GCF_009829145.1. Classification (NCBI taxonomy): domain Eukaryota; kingdom Metazoa; phylum Chordata; class Aves; order Passeriformes; family Pipridae; genus Chiroxiphia; species Chiroxiphia lanceolata. The sequence goes on from NC_045641.1 coordinate 69,627,334, forward strand.
ACAGCCAAAACTTTAGCGCTAATAATTTTGTCGGTGATTTAAGAAGCTTCCCTTGGAATTCCTACAGTTTGGTATTCTGTACGCATTTGGGCTTCAGTGCCTAACAAATGGAGATAACTGTGAGTCAGGGAATTTCCTTTGTGTGATTTAAGACTTCGATTTCTTTAGAACCACATTTACAGGAGTGAAACTATCCCTTCCAGGGTTTAAAAGGTGCAATTCTCAGCCCAGCTAAGAATCCACACAAAAAAATTCAAAAACCAAGGAGGTGACATTATAGCTGGCAGGAAATAACAACCCGTTTTTCTTCAGAGAAACGGTGCTTTTCGTTCTGTTAATCTATTTCAGAAACTTCACTTGCTTGGTGCAGAAAGCTACAGAAAACCCTATTTTCCAATGTGCATCACTAAATTGCTCCATGGGCCCAGGACCCATCATTTAAGTCTGCCCCAACACAAAGCAAGGACACAGTTCTTGATCAGAAAAGCCCAACTGTTCAAAGAGTACCTGGAAAGAAGGACATTTTGACAGTGAAAGTATGCAAATCTGGAAGAAAATACATTCCAATTAGCTCTACTTAATACCTTTTAACAGGAACAATGATTTATGTATGGCAGTTTTGTAACTAATTGTATGTACATATTTGACACACCCAGTGTGACACAATATCACATGAGCTTTTATAACAGCTACCTAGGGGAAAAAAAAAGCATACCTGTAAATATCATGAATTTGTAATCTTCTTTTACTAGTAGGGATACATGCATAGAAATGAAAAAATTATTCATCATCTTCTATTAAAAAAAAAAAGAAAGAAGAGGCGCAAGCCAACAATCTATAATACAATTCTGCTTATTTTAGGACATTGTGGGGAAGGGGGGAGCAAAGGAAAAACTTCCTGCAAATCTCATTTATGGAAAATATGGCATTATATAAAAAGCCAATCACAACAGGATTTCTTCCATTTCTCAGATACCTTGAAATGCTTCCAATGCTTATACCTGGACAGGCAGAATTAGGAAGTCACATTAAGAGTTATTTTTAAGGAAGATTTATAACTTTTTAACAACTTCTAGTTAAGCTTCCCACTCTTCTATGGTATTGCTGTGAAACATCTTAAAGGAGCATTCAGTGACTGCCTCCAGTTCTCCCTGTCTTTCTAGTTTTCGTCTTTCACAAAGGTACTGCAGCTACTAAGAAAAACAAACTTAGTTTAGCTCTCCAGTTTAAAAGAGCCATAGGTGCCTGAAACAGTTAATTCTTACCATCTCCAGCAACTGTATTTGCTATGTGCACATCCTGCATGTTAAGGACAATAAAACTCCAGGTAGCCTTTGACCTGTGAAATCAGTGGCTCTGAAGGACAAGCCAGGAAAAGGAGCAGCTGCTCAGTTTTCTCTGCTTGAAATCACTCTGCATAGCTTACAATAAAGATTGTAAGATCTCAGCCTGACCCTATCAAATTAGCAGAAAACAAACACTCTCCTGACATCTCTTTCCTGCTTTTCTGCCACTGATCCAGGTGCCCCAGACTGTGGCCAAAGACCACTCCTGGGGGGGTCTATGAATCACTGCCAAAATCTAGAAAGAATACATGAAGATGAATGTATTTTAATTTCCACAAATCAAACAAAGAAAAAAGTTCATAAATGTTGCTTATGCCAATTTGATCAATTTACTGCTTGGGAAAGGAACAGATTCATACTGTGCACCACACCAGGTGTTCAGACTGGAAGGCAGGGAGAGTAAGAATTTATAGATGCTGGTACCTTCTGCTCTCTTCCATGTCAATCTAGCTTGGGGCAATACGAAACACATAAAACAGCCAGTAAATTGAGTAGATGACAAGTTCTTGGTACTTGTTTGAATTTCCCATGTCTTTGCCCTTGGGTTTGATGTTGTAATTCAGGAGTGCTCTCATGTTATCACTGCTACATACTCTTATCTAAACTGAGCCTCACCCCTTGAAGCTTTCATGCGCTACCTTTTTTTTTATTTTGGTAGATGCACAGTTTAGAGAAAAATATAAAATAAAATCAGACCTGAAGATGAAAGAACCTCCCACCCCAAAAAAAACCCAAAAAAACCAGCTACCCTTAAACACAGTTATCTTTTCAGGCTGAGAGAGAGGTCACAACAACCTTGATGTATTACCACCACTGAGACACAGGATAAAGTTCCTGTGGTGTTGCTGTTGTCACATGTGGTCTGTTTCTATTAAGTCTGTCATGCGGGGATGCTGTATACACATTAAGAATTACTGCTTTGCACCGCTTTTTTCAGAAGGTAAAATACCATGTCTGGCAGAAGCTGTGAGACAGTTCTTACTGCATGATGTCTAGGACCAAAAGAAAAGATATTCCTTCTTTCTTTCTCCTTTCTATGGTAAAAAATTTTTCAAAAGATGGTAAAAGAGGGCATTCCTGTTGATCATTTCTTATGCTTACCAGTGCAAACAAAATAATCCCTTAATAAATAAGTAAATAAAATACTTTAGGAAACACAAGACAAATATGAAACAAATCCAAACGAAAAAATGTGCATAAACCTTTTCTAGTTTATTCACCTTTGATTTTGCAGCAAGTACATTTCCATCCCTAAGACCTGCTAGAGGGCAAAACATGGGAGGATAATGGGACAATTAAAAGTGTTATCAGGCTTTTAAAAAAGTGAGACAAAGCAGTATGGGCCAAATTGCATGATCAGAAAAGTTGTAAAGAAGACAAAAGTTGTAAGTCAGCCTGAACATGATTACACTGTGGTTAAGTGGTACATTTATCCCTAATTCCAATGACCATTAATTCTAACAATTGTTCAACTGAGCTAAACCCCTTCAGAGTTAAAAACAAGGGTTAGCAGCCTGGTAGGGCTGTAAAAAAACCCACCTTCTATCCTCTTACAGATGTTAAGACAAATTAGGAAAGAGTTGTTTAACTTACAAGCAGGGGCACATATACATTATATGGTCATAGAACCATGGAATGGTTTGGGTTGGAAAGGGACCTTAAAAATCATCTCATTCCAACCCCCCTGTTGTGGGCAGGAATACCTTCCACTAGATCAAGTTGCTCCAAGCCCTGTCCAGCCTGGCCTTGAACACTTCCAGGGATGAGGCAGCACCAGCTTCTCTGGGTAACCTGTGCCAGGGCCTCCCCACCCTCACAGGGAAGAATTTCTCCCTAATATCCAATCTAAACCTACTCTGATTCAGTGTGAAGCCACATCCTTGTCCTGTCACTCCAGGCCCTTGGAAACAGTCTCTCCATGTCTCTTGTGGGCTCCCTTCAGGTGCTGCAAGGTCCCAATTAGGTCACCCCAAAGCCTTCTCTTCTCCATGCTGAACAATCCCAATTCTCTCAGCCTTTCCCAGCAGCAGAGCTGCTCCATCCCCCTGATCACCTTGGTGGCCTCCTCTGGACTTGCTCCAAAAGATCAATGTTGTTTCTGTGCTGGGGACCCCAGATGCTCTGTTCAGTGCTAGTTTGCAGCATTACTGTGCTCCTGTAGGTCGACGGTCAGTAATTCTTAGGGGAAGACTCTTCTGATTATTTGTAATTACTATTTTTATCAGTATTTGTATTCAAAAATGCTCCTGTATATTCACAGCAAGATGTAGGAATCACCCTGCAGCTCTCGGCTGCAGTGCCCTTCCAGGAAGACTGACGCATGGATCCAGGATTAAAACAACCTCCACGACCCTTTCAAAGAAAATTTTTTTTAAAATGGACAACAATAACACACAAAAAAACCCCTTCCTAAATTATGCAAAATACCTGCAATTTCAGTTTTTGACTCAGTCTGGTCCTCCCAAGAAAAACCCACAAATGTCTCAATACGCCAGACAAGGATCCTCAGGAAGGACCCTCCCAGCTGTCTGTTCCATTGCCCCTGGTGAGGGGAATGTTTGCAGCCTTGAGGGCTGAGGTCACAGCCTCCCAAGGTTTTGTCCCTTCCCCTCTCCATGACAAACTGCCCAGTGTCCAGGGGCAGGCGATGCCAGTGCTGCCCACAGAGCGACAGTGTTCAGGGGTTGTGGATCCTTCGGAGACAGGCCAAAATGTGCCAGAGCTGAACACTTGCAAGACTTGTTTTAGTGGAATTTTTCCAACCAGATCTGATTATCAGATCTCCGTTTGCCGTATATGTAAATGTAACTGGCCTGGGCTGTAAAACACAGTGCCTGGGTGCCTGGCCAAGTGTCAAAACAGTTTCAAAGGCCCCATTTTGAGTAACAGTGACTTTGAAGTCGAGGTGGTTGTTTTGATTCTCCCTGGCACTTATGGGGGGCGGGTCTTGGACAAATGAAATGTAAGACAAGAAATCATCTGATGTTTATAAATTCAGAAACAGTTCAGAGTTAAAAATCAGGCAGACAGAATGACAAACCAAGTTATTGTATGCTCTTCAAGCCAGCCTGCAAACTGACTTTTCTAAGTTTCCTATTTCCTTCTGCACAGTTCCATTTAGAATTAGTAAAATACAAGTTCCTAACTTTTCTATCTCTATCCAAAGCCTGACTTGTGAAATGAATTTTTAACAGTAGCTGTAAAAAAGTGTTCAGTTGTCTGAAAGGGAGCCCGTGAGAGATATGACTATGTTCCATAATGTTATTAGGTTTTAGCTGTTCTCATGAATCACAGAAATGATACAGTAGTGCTCAGCTTCAAACCCAGTTAGGAATTATGGAGAGGATGCTGCCCTTTCCAATTTCCAAATGCACATTTACCAGGTCATGTGGGCCTTTTACAGTCTAGTGAAGTTTTAATTCTGAAAGATACATATAGCTTAGTGGAAGTGGCATCTTCAGTCTTTCTCTGTTTTCTTATCTTCTCCAAAACAGCTTTGAGAGCTAAGCACGTGGATTCTGCAAAGTACTGCACTCTCATCTCTCATTTATATCAACTGTTCAGCTCTGAGTAGCAGTTTGGTATTCGCCATGTCAGCAGCACTGCCCTCCAGGAGCTGCATCCCTACCCAAACCTCAAAAGAAAGAATCACTTCTTGGCACAGGCACTCCTCACAAGCTGCTCTGCTTCCTGCCAACCACTCTGGGTTGAGCCTCAGCTTCCAGCACTCAGCGACAGACGATGCTGCTGACAGGAGCACAACTGATGCTCTCGACCCTCCCAGTTCCTCTCTTGTCTCAGAGCCACATCCAGAAATAGCTGCAAAGATCTGCAGTGGCTTAGGAGAAGAGCAACTCGGGCTCTGGTAGGATTTTTAGGGCACGACTGGAAGGTATCTTCTCACAATGCCTTAACTTTTGCCTTGGAGGGAACTGCTCAGTGGAAGCTGTTTGCTTTTAACACCCATTCCACAACATCATCTGTGGCACCCAAAGTTTACCATCTCCGCAGGCACAGAGCTGTGGAGCTCCTCTTGGCTGTCAAGCATCTATTTGACTCGGATCACACTGAAGCATGTTTTGCACAACTGGGCCAAAAAGCAGTTTTGCTTTAATCTGCTGTTTGGCAAGGGAAGAAAAACCAACCACCAAAAAACCCCAAAGCAAACCACATCCGAAACTAGGTTTAACTGCAAATTAGCAAGGACAGCTGAGTGGCAATTTGTGTAGCCACAATTCAACAGAGGAGAGTCAATAGTTCACCAGAGACTCACTCAAGATACATAATTTTGTAATTAATTACACTGTTTTCAGTACTTTAGGGTACAGTGTGTGTCACTCCTCCAGGAGTGAAACACAGGTTTTCCGGTTTTATTTAGGCACGCTGCTGACCACAATTACAGGAAAAGAAATTATGCATATGTATCTCCTGTACATTAATGTTCTTTGAAAAGTCTCCCAAACTTCCCAAACACCAGGTTACCAAATTCAAACATGCTATAGACCATACCCTATGTAACAGTATACCACTTTATTAGAGTAAACCCAAACCAACCAGAAAAACCTCATCACCAGGGTAACTCTGCTGCCACTGGAAAATCACAGCAGAAATAAAGGGATGAGCAGCAGCAAGCTCATCTCAGGAATGCTGGTGATAACCTTGGGGCATGAAGTGGAGGGATTTTTCCAAGTTCATGATGCAGTTGTAAGCTTAGCACTCATAAAAGCTCACATAAGCAAAAGATGAGGAAATAAGGCAATTCTTATGGGGATACAGCCCTAAGTCTGCTGAAATGGGTGCTTGTGGTCTATAGTTTGAGTAGTACTAGCCAGCATGGAAGTGCATGTTCTTTAATTATTTCTGGGCAGACTGCAAACATCTTTAAGACAAGTGACATTATGCACAGCTGGTGTAAATACTCCTCAACTGTCAGGGTGCCTTTCCACTTCAAGTACTATTTCCTGAACTCATTTCTTTTAAAAGAAACAATGCATCTGAATTTCTTACATCTAGAATTCATGCTAGAGCATAATTTTTAAAGCTTTCTATGAGCATGAAGAGTTTAAAAGACCATTACAGAAATGACTGTGTTGTTAGGAAACCTCTTCAAAACAATTATAGAGAAATTTCATAACACTCGTTTTTGGCACATACTTTCTCTTTGCTCAACTACACTTCATAAACTACAAATTGGTCTAATTTTATTGGCCTCATCTGAAAAATCATTGCTAGAGTTTCATAATGAATGAGCTAGTAAGAGAATTACAAGGACATACTGCATGCCATAACATAGCAAAGAATAAGACAGGACGACCTCATTAAATCCATGAATTTAGAGAGTGTTCCTGTTCAGGGCAGCATCTGAAGCATTTCTTTCAAATGGAAACAAATTATAAAGTTCTAAAAGGCTACAGTTCAGAGAGATTTAGAATTATATGTACCTGTTTAGACAACAGTTTCTTCATCTTGGCTGGGCTTCGCGAACAAAGATTTGGGAAGGGCTCTACCCACGTTTGTTGCAAGTGCGTTGGTGGCTAAAAAGGCCAATACGAGACAGGCATGTCCAATTGCAAAAGGCACAGCAGAAAGACTCCTTAGGTGGTAAATTCTGCAAGGCACGATTCTTTCTGCGTTGTCTTTTCTCCTCAAGGGTGATCCTGCGTGCGTTCTCAAAAGCATCCGCAGCGTTAAACATAGTGTGTCTCCAGGCCTCCCGATTGGAGGCCAGAGTTTAGACAACAGTACTTTACCTGAATATGAATCACAGGTGTAAACAGAAGACACGGAATAATCAAAAGCCCAAGATGCTTAAATGTAAAATATTAATATGTAAAATACCTATGATAATTCACACTTGGAGTGAGCTTCAGCACCTTTGCACTTCACAATCAGGTATAGACTGTAAGTACCTGCACAAGTCTGCATGAAAAGAACATCGCTGACACTCATTTTGAGTGTCACTCGCAGGGTTGTTGTTGTGCATTCCACACTTTCATCCTTTCTTTTCCTGTTGATGAACACCCATCTGCTTTCTCTTAGAGGAAACTTGTCAGACAGCAAAGTCAAGATGTTCCAAAACATTTCACTTCACTTGGGTTGTGGCAAATAGTCAAAACAAAGATTGCAGCACTACACGCTGGTACAAATTTGCAACTAAAAACCATTACACTCCATGATGCTTTTAATGAAAAAGAAAATGCAAATAAATTGGTCTATAAATCAAAACACTACACACTAGATATGGAAGTCCTTGGAACAGAGACAATAAACATTCCCTTCTCAAGAGGAAAAAAACCCAAACAACAAAACGAACCCCTCAGGAGATGCTTACCTATAGGATTGCTAGATCTTAACTTCAATGTTCAGCGTGACTGTGTTGAAATGCATTATTCTAGCAGCTGTGAGATTAACTAAGATTAAATCACCAGCAGCTAAATAGTGTTTTTTAGAAAATAAAACTGCACAATGCCTACAGTCTCGCACTAGAAGCCACATAAAGTTAATTCACTTTGAAACCGAATTTGCTAAAAGGTGTTTAGACATACACTAATTAAACCTGAAGTTTATAGGTGATTGTTACATGAGGCTGACTAAAACTTGTTATATTTCCCTTTCCATCTCTTGCAACATTCAAGAGATAAGCTCAAAATGAAAACTGAGGAAAACAAGGGGTTGTAAGAAGACTGATAAATCAAGATTCTTACTCACGCATGAACTAGCTGGTTCTCTTCTCATCCCTTTCTACTTCTAAGATACAAGAAACCAAAGTCTGGGGAGCATACCACCAAAAAATCAGTGTTATGGTAAAAGCTTTGAGTTCAAACCAGCAAGGCAAAGTACACTGTGCTTCAAGGAGAAAAGGGGCTCGTTTTCCCAAATCAACCAAACCAGAAAGATCAAAACGAAAACCATACAGAGTTCAGCTGAACCTCGTTCTGACCTTTTTGGGTCAGCTCTGATTGTATTTCACATCAAGAGTAACCCAAAAGATCAAAAGCATTACATTTTCTGGCAAATTTTGTACCCATAGCATAACAATTTTTGCAGTAAATTAATCATTATGTGACTTCAGTGGCTTCTTCCCTCAACTAAGTAAGAGAAAGAAACATTGCCCTGCTTATAAGCAAAATGAACTGACAGCTTAGGTACCAAGAAAGTTGCACAATACTGAAGAACCAGTAGACATCATCCAACACAACATACTTATAACATATTTAACATATAACATATTATAACATATTTAGCTATAGCTAAAATCTGTTATAGAATATGTCCATATTATAATATCCCTGTCCTTAGTAATAACAGACCAGTCCTGTGTGGAACAGCCACTTCCTGGACTTCCTGATTACACGGGAATTCTGCTCTTATAACCTCAGTTACTGCAGTGAGAAGACTGAAGCTTATGAATTCAAACAGATTTGCTCATTTGTCCTATTGTTTTCTTATTCAGTAATTTCTCCTTATTTTTGAGGATGTGATTTATGTTTCCTGAACAGCCAAGCCTGGCAAAACTAGTGTCACTTGAGGATAACAGAATCCAAGGAGAATCATTCCTGAAGCTAAATCAAAATGTCTATGAGTCAGGCTCAGAGGAAGGGTTCCAAGGTCCAACTCATCTGCTCAGTTTATAGGATTCATTAAACAAAGCTAAATTTACAGTTAACAAATTTAAAAAGTGACAGTTAACTGCCCAGTTGTATTTACACAGCACTTGATACACTTATTTAAGCAAGAAAATGAAGTATTTTCAACAACTTAAAATACCTCCAAACTACTACAGTTGACAAGTTTAACACCTGAATGAAAACCAATCACTTAAGTCTTTAATAAACTTATATCCAGAATTTTCCTTCCAGTTTGTAGCATCCAGGAACTATTTTCCTCAGGCACTTGGAGGAAATGCAAGGTACTTTTGAGTCATTGGATCTATCCATGTAACTACGAGGTAGGAAAGCATGCTACCTTTACTGAGCTTTTGAATTAGTCTGGCTCATAAAAACACCCTGACTGCCTTCACAATTAGGAGATTTAGTAAGATGGTATAAAATGGAAAACCAAAGAAAGTTTTGCCTTCAAACTTCGCCAAGTTGTGTTTCTGCAGCTTGTTGAGCTTGCAGCGTGTGCAGCCTGACTCTGTCTCATGGTGGGAGGCCACAGAAACACAGATTGCTGCTCTAATAATGGTTTGTGGTTTCGGTTTTTGCTGTTGCTTAGCAGTTATGAAAACAATCCACTTGACAAAGTCAGAACTCATGACCGAGAAAGGTGGCGAGCAGAGTAGAAGTTACATATACAGCCCCATCTTCTGAAGTACCAGTTAAGGGCTTAGAAAGAATGTTGCTGTGGTCATGATTTCCAAGTTATAAATGCTGTATGCTCTACTAGGAAACCAGAACAAACCCTGACACTTTTTTGATCCCCTAAGTTACCCCACACTGATGCACAAGATATTTCTGCAGTCTGGTTATCAAGTTCTCTGCAACTGTAGTTTACTTGAACACCTTTTTTTTAACCGTGAAAAAACTAAACCAAAAATCTTCTGTTACCATAAACCAATGCAGATCATTCATTCTGCTGAACTTCCATTGCAGCTCTAATCTGTTACTCCTAAAAATAATAACAAAATATTAAATGACACGATCCAGGTTATCCCACACCAACGGGAAAGACAGACTCTGCACTAGCATAGGGGAATCTGTGATATGTCAGGGTCCTGTGGGGCACACATTAAGTTTTCAGGTCCAGAGAAAAGCGAACATTCCATACCCATCATCTCACAGGTAGGCTCTGCAGGGAGGCAAAACCTGGCTTGCAGCACAGTCCCATGGAATGATGCCTCTCCAGCTCTACCAGCTCACCATGAGCAGCAGCCTGGAGCTGGTGAGAAGCCATCCACAAACACAGAATTTTAGGAAAGAGAGGCCAATGGACCGAGTCTTACACATGAAGCACGAGATTCAACAGACCTGCGTGATAGGTGGCTCACTGTCTTTGGGACGCACTTTTAGGTATGTTTTTGCACATATAAATTTTTGCCTACCAACGCTGTGTTATACTTTGTAATCTCATGCTGGTATTCATATAAAATTTCCATTAAGAACAGTGTATACAAACACATATATAAAGTTCCTGCTGACTCTGGGAATAACCAGCTTGTAACCAGCTTAACTACAAGATTTAGAGATATTGGTGTGTTTCTGACAACTCTGAGATGTCCACACAGTGTTGCTGCTGTCATACAGCAACGAGATTAATTTTAAACATGTTCAGGTCCAAAAAACTCATCTGTGCAACATGATGCTCCCTGATGATAAAGCATTAGCCATATGCTGCACTCCCTCTCCTCTCCAGTGACACAAGTGATTTTACTTCTACCCTACATGTCTTCATGGCATAACAACAATCTCTTTTTAATTTATGGTCTCGAATGTCAAGCATGCAAAGATAGAGGTATTAAGGGTTCTTCCGCAGGGGCAATTTTAGGAGAGGGACAACTAAGTTACAGCCTGAGGTTTAGACGAGTCTGTTCTCAGAACTCACTGAAAATAGAGACCAGGGGTGGGATCATATTAGCAGCATCACTATGGTACAAGGGGCCCAGAAACACTTCTCATCTACTCTGTGGAGGCAAAGGTCCTTCACTAAACTGTATTTACATTATGGCTTAAGAGCCTTGAATCTCTCAAATAAAACCCAGTCCAAAGTCTAAGCACAAGGGGGAATTTAAAATGAACAAGCCCTATATTACAAGACAAACAGAACCAAGATATCCTGGTAAAGTTACAATTTATTTCAAAACTACGTGCCTATCACTCATGACTGCAAACCCAGCTGGGATTTGCCGGCTGGGCTGCTCAGAGAAGAAACAGCAGATCATATCCAAGGAATTCAAACTGATTTATATTTTTGTTTTCGTAACAACGACCCCTCAGCTTCTAGATCAAAACGTGATTACACGTGATTGATTATACTCTTACCTTGGCTGCTGTCACTCTGTAGTTTTTAAGTTTATTTCATAAATGCTCTTGCATAATCCACAAGGTTTAATCAGAATTACTTTTATACATTCTAATTCCTAGGGGTTTGTGGGTTTATGCATTTTTAACAATGAGATTGGCTGGCTCCAGTCAAATACAGTTCACTTTCAGGCAGCATATCCAAGAGAAAGGTAAAAAGCATATTAGGGACAGCAGCACAGGGTCTCCCAAACAGCAGGAGAGGCAGCATGAATGAACAGGCAAACCCTGCCAGATACAGGCTGCCACCTCAAGTGACTGATCTGCCCTAGCTCTGACCTACTGAAAGACACCTCCCTGAATGCAGTGCCAGACCAGACACAGCCCCAAGTTACTGCAGCCCCCAGGACCCAGACCAACCACGCTGCACTTCGCCCTCTCGGGCCTCGTAGTGTGGAAATTCCCCAGTTGGCAGAAAGCTCTTGGCTCAGACAGCAGGGACAAGCTGCAAAGTTGCTTTTGGGGTATCACTGGCCCTGGGGGGCTGAGGAGACGCCTCAGCAGGGCTCTGCAGGGAGGGAGCCCACAGGAACCAGCGCACTCTGTGTGAAACAGAGAGTTGAGCAAAGCCCTCGGTGCTGCAGAGGCTGTTCCACGGCACCATTCGTGTCGCCAGGGTTGCTCCATTCCACACACTCAGTTTGTATCGACACTGCAGTACTGAAATCTCTGAGAAAACAGACATTTCTCAGCAAAGTTAGCACTGCCCAGGCCCTAAATAAGAACATCTGGAAGGCCCAGTGAAGATCATCAGAAAAAAATGTGATCTTTTGGTGGTGATTTGCTTCCTACACTCTCTACTTCGAGAGCTTTTGTGCACACACTTACTCCCTGGCTGCTGCTCCTACTTCTGGATTGAAAACAAATACGAACATACACATATTCTCGTTACATAAATAGTAAGATTTACACAAGAAATGTTTGTCAGGAACATATTCTTTCTGAAATATATGTAAATAATTTCCTTTTTTCATATTTGTCTCCTCTGAGATCTAGACTAGGTCCTAATTATTCCCTTGTGAAAATTTATCCAGCAGAGGCAGAGATGTTCCTACCAAGAACCTTTCCAGTAATGCTGCCACAGTGAATGCTGATGCTTAAACTAAGCTCCAATAGACATTTTAAATCCAGAGAGTGAAAAATTGTGTTCACATCTAGCAACAAATTACTGAAAAACCGATAATTTCCTAAAAATAAAATTATTTTGCTGAAATGAAGATCAAAGTTTGGAGGGGAATAACTAGGAAAAAAAAGCAAGTATTTATTTCATTTGACATTAGGAGTTCCATTGCTAAATACAGGTATAATTACCACATATAAGATCAATGGCAACTTTCGCAATTACAGTCATGGTTCGGAGGGAAGTGTTGTTATGGCAATACCAACCACAGGAAGGAAATCCACATCTACTCAGAGCAGGATTTCTACATGGCATTATTTTTATGGCATAGCACTCCACCAAAAAAGAGTGCAGTAAATCAACAGTAATGCCTATTTTAATCACACAGGCGTGGTCTGGAAAAGCATTTCACAGAAATATACTGAATGAGGAAATGCAAGGCCATGACCACATGTTAATTAAGCTTTAGTTTGGTGTAGTACCTTGACTCAGCTTACATCAGCTAAAGTCAAGAGTTTAAACTCAAGCTTTTCCAGGCCCACTTCTCCTGGATTAAGAACATAAAATGTTTAGAGGGTTGGCATTTTTTTTCCTGTTCTCTATATAATCCCAAGGAACCTAAATTAGATCAGATCCCCCTTAAACTGGCTTGACTCAACTCCACAGGGTTTCTTGGCTCAGGCATTAAGTGAAAGAAATAAAACTGGTTTGGGACTGGAATCAGCCCTGAAGTGATATAGGCACATCTGCATGTTCCTACCCTGATGTAGCTGACATCAGTGTTTATCTGGGAGCCAGATAAACCACAAAGGATGACCAACATATGATTGCAACACCTTTTCCTGGCCAGCCTCAAGGGAGGGCTGGTGCCCAGGGTACACCAAAATTCCCACCCACAGGCTTCTGGCAATGGGACTTGGGCTGTGGGTTTGGGGAACCAGGATTTTGGGTGTTTCTTTCTGTCTTGTCAAAGGTTGACCCCATTCTGTCTGCACTCCTACCTTGGATTACTGATAAAATCATACTCCCAATTATCCTGGCTTTTAGTGGACTACTTTTTCCCCTTTCCATGAGTTGGCTTCTTCAATTAAATCTTGCAGCACTCACACTCAATCACAAATCTAAACCAATTATCAATTCAGTTGAAAACAGGCAATCATCAACACTGATCTGAGAAAATAGATCTATTATGATTTTGACAGCTGATTTTTTCACCTCTCTCTTTTATTTTTGACAAATTAATTTGCAAAACAGATTTCTATACATTTCTGCAGCTCCCAGAACATCTACGAAGAGAGACATAATGGCTACAATAGATGTAATGCTCAATAAATAATTCAAGCAAAACACAAATTAGTTGGGTTCCTATGGTCATGTGAACATTGTATTTATTCCCAAGGCATGCCAAAAGAGCAGAGAATTTGAAAATGGCTAAGCAAGACAATGATTACTTTCTCATTCTCTTCACATTTGGAAACAAATATGATACATAATATTTCCAGGGATTGTGGAAGATTGACTGGCCTAAAGTTTCCTGAACTACTCTTCTTTCTCTTCATAAAGATGATTACAATGATAGCCCTTCCCTAGTCACCAGAGACCTCTCTACTATTCTTTTTTAACAGAGAATTGCAACTGCAGAATTGCAGTTGCATGATCTGTGTCTTCCAGCATCCCAGCATAAATCCTACCCAGCCTAATGGATTTGAACTTAACCACCTTTTCTAAGTAGTCCTGAATAGTAAAATATTCTGTGTTTCCTGTGCAGCACTGCTTAATTATGCTCTCCTAGGCAATCTTTGCTTTTGTACAAAGCCATATTTGGAACAGGAACGTACCATGCCCCTTGCTCGGTGGGCCACATTGCAAGACTCAATTCCACACTGCTTCAGCTCTGAAAACACAGTATTTATCCTCACATCACCCCTATAAAATAGGAAAGGGCTCTACTCCCCATCCTAATGAGTAGCCATCTAGCACAAAGTACTTGCCTCAAGTAACCAGTGATATTGGAAAGCAGAGAACCCAAATATTCAGAGCACTAGGCCTCTAAATACTGATTAAGGGAGAACAGAGAGCTGAGAAATCCCCACAGCACAAAGACCCTACCCTTAACAGTATCTCCAAAGTACCTGAAGGAATGAAGACTAACTTACCTTTCTGACACATGACCTTATACTTATTTAACAGGACTAAAATGACTAGGTTCCGTGTGGATTCTGCTAGGATGTGGTTCCTTCAGGGGAAGGAGGGAGACCCAGAAAGAGTCCCCTTCACTGACATTAGAGATCTCATCGCTGTCTTGACAAACCTGCCAGGTTACCTTCCAGAATGCTCAGTGCAAGACTGTCACCCCATTCTTCTGACTTCACCAGGGACCTACAATCTGCTGCAGACTTGTCACTACTTGCTTCTGAGTTGAGAAAACAAGAAGACCCAAATGCTGTCTTATGGCAGTGCTTCCAGAGGTCTTCAGACAAACCCCACCGTGCTGTTGGCAACTTTCAGTGTTCAATCAGAACAAAAGAAGGGAAGCCATCTTCACCATATGCAGTTTTTAAACACCAATCACTACTGTATGTGTTAATTCAACACATACACTCTGTTACAGAATCACAGGATGGATCAGGTTGGAAGGGACAAAAGTGGATCATCTGGTCCCACCTCCCTGCTCCAGCAGGGTCATCCCAGAGCACATGGCACAGGATTATGTCCAGATGGTTCTGGAATATCTCCAGTCAGGGAGGTTCCACACCCTCTCTGGGCAATCTGTTCCAGTGCTTGGTTCATAGCAAAGAAGTTCTTCCTCATGTCCAGGTGGAACTTCCTGGGCATTAGTTCCTGCCTGTGGCCTCTTGTCCCATTGCTGGGTACCCCCGAGCAGAGCCTGGTCCATCCTCTGTCCCCTCCCTGCAGACACTGACACATATGGATGAGGTCCCCTCTCAGTGTCTCCTCTGGAGGCTGAACAGCCCCAGCTCCCTCAGCCTTTCCTCCCTAGG
The DNA here is from genome assembly GCF_009829145.1 of Chiroxiphia lanceolata. Classification (NCBI taxonomy): domain Eukaryota; kingdom Metazoa; phylum Chordata; class Aves; order Passeriformes; family Pipridae; genus Chiroxiphia; species Chiroxiphia lanceolata. Next base: position 69,642,821 of record NC_045641.1, read on the forward strand.
GAGATGCTCCAGTTCCTGAATCATCTCTGCAGCCTCTGCTGGACCCACTCCAGGAGCTCCATGTCTCTCCTGTCCTGAGGAGCCCAGGACTGGACACAGCACTCCAGATGTGCCTCACCAGGGCTGAGGAAAGTTAATTTCATGTTTTTTGTTAACAGTGAAGTGGGAAACACAAGTGCAAAACACTGTCCTGCTCCTCTTCATTCAGCGTTTGGCACACTGGCAGACCTCCATATCTGATTTTAAATCTACCACATTTACCTAATTTCCACATACTTTGTGTACCCTGGATTATCACTCACATGCTTTGCTTTGCTCCCTTTGCTTTCAGGTACTAATGCCACACTCTTACAAGGAAAATGCACATCACCAATAACCATATGAGTAAACACAAAGTACAGATACAAAAGACTTTCTATATCAATAAAATCAACCTGCTCTGGCAGAAAACATTCTCAAGAGGATAGAAACCACTTAACCTGTGGCCCAGAATATCTTGGTTTTGTATCATGCAGTTCTGATGGAGAAATACTATTATAATTCTCGTGTTTATCCTGAGATATCAGAACATCTGTTCCCTTGATAACACTATAAATTATATTTATTTGCAATGTAATAAAGAAATTACTTAATGAAGAAATGCTCAACACAAAAACGTGAGTTCTACAATTGTATGTTTACAACTTATGAATAGGAGGACAATGAAAACAGAAAGCTGACATTTTAATCTTGCAGTCAGATTCCTTCAGAATTTGCTTTTTAAAGGAAAGAAGGTCAACTTCCATAAAGCATGGGAAATGCAGCATTTAAAAAAGCTAAGGCAATGAAGTAAGACCTTTTCATCACAGAATTAGTTATCCTTAATGTATTTCCCTGGCCTTAATCTTCCTGAATCTTCAAAACAAGAGTCAAATAGATGCAATACCTCTATTAGTGCAAGTGGAAATTTTTTGTTTGCTAAGATTTTTGCACAGCACTGTACAGAATAAAAACCCAATCACCTATGGGACACTCGAGTGAAAAGTCTGTAAATAATTTAAAGGAAGCTACTGCTGGCAATTATGAGCACTTTAGATTAAAAGTATGACAACACAGGATATTTTGGGCACTGTGTTTTGCATGGAAAGGACACAAGGTTGCACATAGGAGATAAGAATTTCAAAGTCAGAAAGACAGACAAAAAGAGAAAAAATAAGTGCAAGGAGGTCCCCATTTTATTTTATAAATGAGTCAGCAATACTGGGTGATATTTTTACAAAGCTACATGGAGCAAAGCATCAAATGCTGCCAATGCTACTCCAAAGTGAAAATATAGACAACACACCGAAAATGGTATGTGTTTAAAGTAAAAATCCACATAAGGAGTTGCATGCATCACATGAAAGAGAATCCTACTGTCTTGATTACTTCCAACTACCACATGTAATAAATTTAGCGTACTCTTCTCACCCACGGGACAAGGTACAAGTTTCCTGCTATGTATCTAGGAGTGCCATGAGACCGACTTCTATAATTCCACTTCTTATTTAAGGGCTCACAGTCACAATGACATTAGTCACACTCGGTGTAGGTGTATGAGGAAAATAAGAGAATTACTCTCTTTGAAGGAGCCCTGTCATTTAATTAAAGATTTACTTTTACAGTATTGTGACTGTTTTACCATTTTGAACGCATGAATCTCAGAGGAGAGATGAGTTCTCAGGAAGGGCTCCAGATCACCTTACTTCATCTCCCAGAACAAGAATTACCTAGGCTGCCATGGAAATTAAATGTTAGTGACAAGCAGAGGACTTGGTTTTTGACAAATGCAGATTATGTCACTTCAGAACACAAGAACTTCCTCATCTTCAAGGACACAATCTATGGTGAGCAAAGGAAACTCTGGCATTCCATACTATTTTTTCATTTTTCAACATGACTATCTGACTTTTAAGGTGAAATACCAATAGCTAGACGTGCCAGCCCATAACCTTTAAGACTGGAAGTTGAAAAATCATATTTAACTTCAAGAGCAATGCAGAGGCAATCACAAAGTAACCAACCTGTCCTCCTATGTATATCACCATCCTGGTGTGGGGGCAATCTGGCCTTCCAGAAAAAAATGACAAAAATATGTTCACTATTAATGCAACTTCAGCCTGTTGATGATTCACCAGTAGAAAGGTGGCTGTTGAAACTCAACCACTTATGACTTGAAAATCAACGCTGCAGTAAATGCAGCATTAACAGGCAAATGTTTCTAGGAGGAACCTGAAAATTAAGACCCACACACCCCCCCCAGTGGTGTAGTGTGAACAGCTAATGCACTTGTATGCTGTGATTGACCTGCTGTCAGATCACAGTTTAGTTTTGTTTACGTGGTTGGTTCAACAGTACCACTCTGCTGGCACAGTCCAGAGACCTCATCTTTAAATACGAGTTTTCATCACACCATTTTGGAAGCACACAGTTCCACCTCCTCCCTAATATGCTTGCTGGAAATTCTTTGTGGGCAAGTTTGTCAGTGGTGAGCAATACCTAGTCAGTCTTTGGAAAACCCTTAGTTAGTCAAAGCAATAAATAGGCTTTCCAAGGGTGGAAAACTCAGAAAAACTCATTGCAGAAAAACAACCGCCAGCATCTCAGCTGTGGATGGTCCAATACAACATCCAGCAGAAAAAAAAAGCTGGACCACACCACCTGATGCCCCACGCATGGAGCATTCCAGTACCAGGAACCGAACATTGCCTCTCCACAAATCATCCGAGCTGGACCCTGTGGCAAACAGCAGTGTGCAGGATGTAAGACAGGTGCCTGTAAAACTCTCATTTTAGCGTAAATACAGACAGCTTTAGAACATGGTGGAGATGGGCTGAATTCTTTTCTGAGCCACAGGGATTAATACACAGCCAGCAGTTTGCCTGATGCTACACAGGCAATGAAGGGTCAGGGATCGGCCGAATCGAAGGTGATACATATCAGGCACAAAATGAGTCTTTGTGGACACAGCCTGAGCTCTCTCAGCTTAGCAACAGCAGAACTAGGCAAAAGAACAACACAAAATGCCTGAGAGAGGACAAATAGGGTAAATGAAAAAAAATATTAACTGAGAAACGCATCAAGACCCAGCACTTCCCATCAAATCAATATATTGCTTAGGATGTCCTGAAACCTTGAATTCAAGTATAGCAGAAACCCAGCGGCTGCTTTGAGGACGCACAGGGCAAAGCAGCAGTCACGGAACATAAATCCAAGAATGAAGAAAAATTAAAACTACTATGACAAAAGTTACTGGTTATTTGCAGAACCACCAAGGTTTTCCACTGAGTTGGCAGGTTTGACTACTGTATCTAGGCGCAAGATTTGATGGTTGTTTTGCTCTATGCAACAAAGCATGGCATAAACACCCTGGTACTGCTGGGCTCCTTGCCCTCTCCTCTCTGCAAGTGTCATCAATTTTATTTCAGATGCAAAGAAAGACACAAAAAAGTGCAGAGAGATCACTGACAATCTGTTCCATACTAAGAGTGTATTAGCTTAGTTTGCTTTGGAGTATGTAGTGAAGAGAGCAGCAATGAGTGCTTGAAGGAGGTCACTGCTAGAGGAAGACAGTGTCATTCAACGTCTGTAACATCTTGACCTGGGATTTCATTTCTTCCTGCAGAAAGGCTCCATGGGGAAGTACAAGCAGAACCACATCAAAGCAATAATGTACATTACTGGGGAAAGGATCACAGGGCAAGTAAAGAGCTAGGCTGAGAAGTTCCAGCTGCAGCAACAGGAATAAAGTGGAATCTACTGCACGCAGTGTTGGACTACACAGCTATCAGAGCTCTGAGTTTGCATAAACAGATCGTCTGTCAGAAAAGCAAGCAGATTGTTTCTTTGCAGTCTGCAGGATCAGAAGTAAAGCAGGGAGGTTGGATCGAGGGTTAACTAAGGGTATAATTCTGTCTGTCACGTTCAATTTAGAAATGTGAATACATGAGAGTTTGGGTGTCTCATTAATGGCCTGAGGACCAACACTCTCAGTCTCTTCAAAAATTTTTTTGCCCAACAAAGCAGTTGGGTCCTTTACAGCCATGACATTTAATTCAATAGCTAAAGGAAATCTAGAAGTAGTCCTGGACTGTGACATTCCCCTTGAGTTAAAGCTAGAAGCAATGAATAAACTGATGTCAGTGTATGCAGTAGTTTTGCTAAGGGTTCATTCTGTAACAAAATTTCACCCTCAAAATCATCCTTAAAATTAGGTTTAAACAGAATCATGCCATCCAGTTGATAACAAAAATAAGAGAGCACTGTGAGCAGGGACTACATCAGAAAGTGTTGGGCAGCCAAGTCCTTTTATTTCTCTCTCCCCACCTCTCCCTCACAACAGAGCACTTCTGAAATCCCCCCATTATATGCCCCTAACTCAAGTAGAGACCTATTCATTTTCATGCTTACAGAGCAAGATTTTTAATACTAATGCCCAATAAGACCGTGTGTTTGTGAATAAGCAATGACAGGTGGTAAAAGCAGATGGTTTTAAAAAGATTTGTGGCAGTCCCTGGCTCCACCATCCTGCCAGCTCTGCAGGATACTGGCAGAAGGAGTGGTTCCCTTCCTCTTCCTTCCTTGCCTCACTCCAGAAAATCAGCAGTCTATCTTGCTGGTTGCCACAAAGGCAGGAAAGGATGGGCAAAGCTCACTTGCTCATGTTCTCCATCCCACGTCCAAACTGCTTTTGCCTCTCTGCAGAAGCCCAGCTGAAGGTAACCCATTAATCCAGGACAACCAGCCAGGTAGAGCCACGAACCCACCTCTGTGTTTACTGGTCCCAGCCAGGACCACAGTGGGCAGAGCTCCTGGTTTTGGCAGTCATTCACCACAGATCACAACTCCTTTGCTTCTGGGAGTTGCTTCTGACCACGCCAAAGGACAGGACCTAAGTGAGCACCACTGAACACTCTGGTGCTGAACCACAGCACAAACACCTGCCCTCCAGCACAGACCTCACTGAAAGCACCAGCTCAGGTTTCTGAAGGCCTTAGTGATGAAGGAGGCATCTCAGATGCTCCAACCCTGCATAGCCAAACTTTGACAAATGGTGAATAACCTTACATATCATTATTCATACCGCACTGGGGAGCAAAGCTCAGAGAAACACAATTATTCCCATTACATCTCAAAACACAGAAAGCAGGCCAAAAAAAAATAAATAATTCATATGTCAGCAAGAGCAGCCACAGAAAAATATATTTCCAAATGAGTGTTGTGTGTTTGGCCAAAGCAGTGGTGATTGCTACAGCTACAACTCCTCCAAGTTATTGCTACTTTGCTTAGGGAGCAAGGACCCCCTACTAATGAGAAAACAGCATTAGCTCCAGTCAGCTGTAACTCTCCTCTGAGCTATCACAGCACACCTATAAAGATGACTCAGGCCCTTTCACTTACCACCAATGAAGCATTACATGGTGCCACCTCTGGCTGCTAAATCACCTGTAACACCTTAACCATTGTTAACTCCACAGTACACCCATTTCAAAGAACCTTTTGGAACCCTGCCGTGCTCTGTTAATACCCACACATTTTGTGCATAAATTAAGACTCTCTTTTAGGATTTACTAGGGTGTAGTGTAGGAATTACACTCCTCAAAGGGGCTGGTACTTTTTTTATATAGCATCTCTGCTTTCCAGATTTCCCTCTAAAACAGGTGTGGTTGACTCAGTGTCAACGTAACACTTACTCTTGTTTTCCATTTCTTTAAACTGCATAGCTTTGTAAGAACCTTTTCCTTATTGTTCATCCATAGCCTTGTTGACAAAATTGAAGTCAATTTAGATTTTCATCATTCCCCTCACAGCATTAAAGTAGTTTCTGAAAAAATATTCTAGAGAGCGTTGTGACACTACAGTGTAATTATATTCAGCATTCCCTGAACAAGAAAGGGCCCTCCTGAACCATCTACAACAAAATAAACTGCCATTCTTTACATGAAATCAGCGAACCCTCCTTTCCTTTAAACAATGAGGTTTAGGGTTGCTCTCAGAAAAGGAAAACCAAAACCAACCAACCAAACAAAAAGGCATTGTCAGTCCAGCTGGCTCCAATTTTATACAGCATTGCAGAAACATCAGTAAAAAACGAGTCTGCTGCAAAGATAAGTACAGCCATTAAAACCTAGAATAAAAAACTTACAGTTATTTCCAGAGAACACCTGTTGGTAAAATTGCTTTTCACCTTTGGACACAATAAAACATGGATCTGGGCTTGGATAAGGGCAGGGTAAAAGATAGCTAACAATTAAATTGTTAGCATACAGGTTTGTGACCAGTCCTGCCATTCTCGAATTCATTAACCAGTCATTAAGTTTTATACTTGTGTTGTTCCCACGGGACAATCACCTGCTTTTCAGAGCAGATATGGATGATGGATACTGGTATAAGGGGTTAAAAGTTAAATAAAGTATGAGGAAAACCTATTATATGAATCTCTTATGGCCACAGCTGCTCCACAATTACTTTCAGGAAGGAGAAAACTTTGAGATCAAACACAACAGTATATTTTTGGGGAACGAGGTATCTTTTTCTGAGAGTATGGGTGGAAGAACTGAGCCCCTTGTAATTTCCTGTCACTTGAAACTGCCCAAGCCCAGGTACAAAGAGAAACACACAGACAAGCAACTCTTACAATACACAGCTAATATAAGCTTAGAACTGAACATAATTACAGTGAATTACAGGTATATTTTCCAAACCTTCAATATGCCTTATGCTTGAACAAAAATTAGTGTAGCCAGAGATTTGAGGGAGAAAGGCTTTCCAATTTTCAATAATTACCAACAGAACATTAATCACATGCCTACACATAAGATCCTACTAGTGACTGTTTCACTGTGTAAAGACCTAGTTAGCTGTAATTTTAACACTGTATATCACCCAAAGACAACTCCATTTTCTAAAGTAAGCCTGAAAGCACTTTGAAAAAAAAAGAACTAAAAAACCCCCCAAAAACAAACAAACAAACAAACAAACAAAACTACAAAAAACACCAGAGACAAAATATCTACTTCAGATGGTGTTAGAAAAAATGGGAATTATAGGTTTACCATTCAAAAAATCAAATAGAAAAAAAAAAAATGCAATAAAAGACAAAACATCCTCTGCAGCATACTCTTTATGTCCTTCAAGTTTCCTCTTTGGCTCAGTCCACCAGACCCTTGAAGTGTATGTCTGCACAGGTGACTGGACACAGGCAGGCACCGCTCCTCACACTCCAAACTGCCCAAATAGAAGCCAAACTAAATCTAGGAGCTGTGCAGAAGTGCTAGCACAGCACCAAGCGAGCTCCTTAGGCTGCAGGTCCGTCGCTGGTTTAATCTGGTCCCAGCGGGGCTCCCACCGAGCGCGAGGAGGATCCCCCCGCTCTTCCCCCAGCACAGGTCTCTGTTGACTCCTCGGCGCGTTTTAGTCATGCGTTGAGTCAGACCCAGGAACTCATCCAACTGAAAACCAGGCCAACAGCAACAACAAGAGCAGATTTGCATTTGGCCAGGAGTGACAGTACCAGCACAAGCGGGAGATCGGGAATGTGTAGCCAGAGGTGAGGCAGGAAGGCAGGATGACCCTTTGGCAGGAGCCCACGTTTGTGGCAAATTAAAACCACCGCTGGGCCTCACCCCTTGCCCTGCAGACAGGCAAGATCTGGCTGTCTCCAGCCCAGCTTCACATGGACGCAGGTGAAGAGCTCACCAACAGGGAATACTTTTGTGTAATAGTTGCTTGAGCCAGGGAAGCGAACATCCTTCAGATTATCCTTATTTCTAGGTACATCTGGTGATGCCTAACTCTTTCTATGACCTACAGCTGATAGTTTAGATAATCTCATTGGACAGCATTGCAATATTGAAACTTTCATTTTTTAAGTGTCCTTTGTGGACCAAGGACCGTTAGAGACTAAGAATGCTATAATTTTTCACAGTAACAACAGGGTAGTAATGCAACAATAGGACAATGCTAACTTACCCCCTGCAGCTATTGTTCCCAAAATTTTCCTACAAACGCAGAAAAACAAAGCAACATAATAAGATAAACAATAGCATCCAGATGAGTCAAGCACTTGTCAGTAGAGTGTCCTCAACTCCCCTCAGTTACTCTTCACTGCCCTTTGGCTTCTAAGAACTACTCAGATTGTGGTATCATACACACACACAAATAATTAAAAAAAGAGGACCTTTCTTCCCTTGTCAATTTCAAAACATTTATTTTTTTCTCCTTCCCTATGCCCTTGTTCACATGATCTGTCCCTTGTATAGGTCAAAATTATTTTCTATTGGGGAAAAAAAAAATTGCAAACTGATTAGAATTAGGAGCTTCCTATGTGAAATGTGAAAAAAAAAATTTTTTTTTTCCAATGACACTAACAATACAGTTTGCTCCTTTGGAGCAAGGATCTACACTCTGCCATGGGATTTAAAATCATCAGTATCCGAGGATTTCTGAATACCCTGGCCACTCATTTGTGTTCCTCTACTGTACCATGCAGACCACACGACAGTTTCTGTGCTCTTGGACATATTACCAATAGTCCCTGTCACAGTCCTTCTGTCCTGTCAGTATCCACGTTCTCCCTGCCAGTACCCCCACACCTTCCCAACCTCCCCCACCCACCCATCCACCCCCTCCCAAAATCCAGGTCTGTCAAATCTGAACCGACTTTGGGGAAGGCACAGGAAAATTATCAGTCAAATCTGCCTCCCATAACAGAGCCACAAACTTCGTGCCTCTGCTAACAGGCCACTTCCTATTACTTTTCTAGCATTTGATCTCTAGATTCTTTTTTTTCCCTCCAGCTGACACGCTAGGAGCTTTATTTATTCAGGCTTTTCTTACATGGTCTTCAAGGTATTTTAAAACTGTACTTCCCCACCACTAATTTAAACAAGCTTTAATAGGGATTAGACTTGAAACCTGAATTGGCAGAACTGAGGAATTTGCAGCTTTGTGACAGTCTCAGATGCATCCTCGAACATCCTCTAAATATAGTATAAGGCTGGCCTAAATCTGCTATTGCTTCATGTTTAATTCAGATACCTTTGAGTGAATGCATCTCTACCCCCCACAATTTTTATTCTCATCACCTATATATTGAAATTTACCGTTACTTTAACTTAGACAAACACCCCAAAGCATGGAGAAAATGTTTTAAAACACTATACTTATGTAAAAACAAGTTATCAGGAGAACACAATAGATCTGCAGATTAAAGCACTACATTGCAACAGGGATTTCACAACTTCACCAAGGCAACTATCAGTGCAATATTTAAACTATGTAGTTTCTTTAAAAAGAAGATGAGTACATCAGTAATGAACAGAACTTCCACTTTTCTAGTCAAGAACATTACAGGTAAGCAGGAAATGATGCTTTTGATACAGCAGTGCAAATCAATACAAACTCCAGTAGCAGATCTCTGAACTGCCACCAGCTTCTTATCAAGTGGAGAGGAAGGTTCCCAGAAAACAAGCACATGTAGAAAGTTACACTCTAAACTAACTGCCAAAGCAATGTCAGCTTTGGTATTGAAAGCTTCTGAAAGGCCATGCATTTTGTTTCATTCTTGGGACCATCTAATATTTCAACTTCACACTTATTCTAATACAAACTCAAGAGAAAGAGGATTAGAGCTGATATGGATTTTAGAACACATTTTTCTAGCCTAATAATGACCTTCAGAGATACCAGAATCTCAGTCTAAATAAAGATGCAAAACTAGTCCTTTCACTGAATTTATAGTGCAAACTGTGTACTTCTGGGTGAATCAACTCCCATTTAGTTTTAGTGCTTCCTGCTGCAAGATAATGGCCTGTCACTAGTTATTTCTCTACTTAGTTATGCCCTTACAAGGCTCTGAGGCAAACACCTAAAAGCGAATTGTTCCAAATAACAACATTACTGCAAAGGGCTGTATAAGACAAGACAAGGTCACGTGTCTCTAATTTCCAGAGAACCCAGGATATCCTCAAAGGATCCTGTAACAAAATTCGGGATGGATCTCAGTGATGGACAGCAGGGGCCATCCAGTCATTTCCCAACCAAGAGACATAAAACAGCACCAAGGCTCAGAGCAAGGAGCCCTCCTCATACCATTAAAACTATTACTGTCTGATACTACACTTCTTAAAAAAAAAAAAAAAAAGAAAAAGAAAACACGTATGGGCCTAATAGCAGGAAAACAAAAAGGCAAGACTCCCCTAAAAATACATCTTCCTTTGATTTATTTTTTTAAACAGCACAGCACTGAAGATTTACCCCCTCCCCGGAGCAAACCCTGCTGCGGGCAGGGCGGGAGCCGCTCACCACATCCTGCCCTCACTCACACGGTCGCGCCCCGGCTCCAACCCTCCCGAATGAAAACTGAAGCTGTCCCTGGGGGCACCGCCCGGAGCCCACCCTGGTCCTTCCCGGCTTCCCGGGCCGCGGTACCTGCCCAGCCCAGCCAAGCCTAGCCCAGAAAAGCCCAGCCCAGCCCGGCCATCCTCTATGCCGTCGCCTCTTCCTCTCCCCAACACCACCTTTTTAGGTGCTTTTTGGATGGTGGTTTTTATTTCATTTTATTTTCGCTTCCCTCCAGTGTGCCCCAGCGGGTGGCTGTTACCTTCAGTGACCGCTTTTCCGAACCAATTCCCGTTTCCAAACCACTGCCCCTCGCCTCGCCCTCCCCAGCCCCCCTCCAGCCCCAGCACGCAAGCAACTCCCGGCAAAGAAGAGGAAGAGGAGGAGGAGAAAAAGAGAAAGAGAACGAGCGAAAAAAAAAAAAAATTACCAAACCTCTCTCCTCGTTCTCCGGGTCTGGCACTGTGTATCCGGCCGGGGGAGGGAGGCGGGGAGCCGCAGCGCCTGCCCCGCTGCTCCGAGCCCGCACCCGGGGGAGGGTGAGCCGGGACCCGGGGGAGGATGCGCTCCCGCCCGCCCGGCGGTTCGGACCGGGTCTGGCCGGCTCAGCGCCGCGGGCTCTGCGGCGGGAGCCGCCGGGCACAACGAGCACCCCCGGGGCGAGGGAGAGGGGCCATCCCCGGCAGGATTCGGTCCCGTGTGTCTCCGTCCCCTCTCCCCCGCCTCAGGTCGCCCCTTCCTCCCCGGCCCCCGCCGGTACCGCCCGTCAGCCGCGGGCGCAGCGCCGCTCGGCCACCCCGGCCGCTCCCCGCGGTAGCGGTGCCGCAGGGCGTGCGGGCGCGCCGCGGCAGCCCCCGCAGGAGCCAGCAGGCGAGAGAAGGCTCCCTCTGTCTCCCTTTTCCCCTTCCTCCCTCCCGGAGTGACTCCCCTCCTTACCGGGCTGCCGGGGCTCCCGTGCCGTCTCCGGGCTGCCCGGGGCGCTGGGGCCGGAGCGAGCGGCGGCGGTTCCTCAGCGCCTCCCCGAGCCCCTTCCCTGCCCTCGTCCGCCCCCGCTCCGCCTGCGCCGGCGTGAGCCGCCGGCCGGGAATGCGGGAAGCGCGGCCGGGCTGGGCTGGAGCCCCCGCACGCGCCCAGGAGAAGGCCAGGGGAGGCGTGGGAGGGGGGGACCGAAAGCTCCCAAATCCATGACGGAGGGGCAGGGCGAGTGGTCTCTCGGGTGTCCTCCAAGGTTGTTGCACCTCCTTGTCTCCTCAGCTTAAAGCAGAATTTAACCGCTGTGATTAAAATGTTCAGGGAGAATGCTGTACCCAGAAACGGAGTTACAGGATCGGCATATTAAGTTAATTACGCAATTTGTCTTAGGAGCATTAGGAAGAACCCGAGATATGCAGCATACCTACCTTTTCCAAAAATATTAATTTTCCCACTCCAGCGATAGAAGATAGGCCCTTTAGAAATATCTTTTCAACCGGAAAATCAGCAAGATGTGACCCTTTTATATCCCCTTATTACAGTATGTACTGTATGTACACGCATTAATTAATTTTACAAGGTTGTGTTTATTTCGTTACTGCATTATTGTCTTCAGTTTAATCGGGCTGGAAAAAAGCCAGCCCCAGAGAGGTTGGGTAAGATGCCCACTGATGACTGAATCGGTATCATAGCTGTCAGCAGAACACCCCACACCAAGGGATTAGGTACTACACCCACAACTGCAGTTCTCCCACCTCTAGCTCCTTTCTTATAGGCTACATGTGCCTGCCACTCCCACACAAGACCTCCCTGCCCCTGTTTGCACACCTGGGCACGAACAGTTAAAGGCTAAGTCTAGACGGAGTCTCTAAAGCCTTCCCATTTTGACCTCATTCTGCCTGGTGTCCTTTCAGTACATGTGCCACTACCCTTGATGTGACACAGGGCATAGGGCTCTAAGACCAAGGTGGACCATAAGAGTCCAAATTGCCCAGGACACAAGATTTATGTTGACCACTCGCTACGTTACACCTACGTAGTTGGAGGAGGGTTGTGCAGAGGCGTTCAGGGAATTCATCCCACTCAAAGGGGTGGGATGTAGCACCTTGATGTCATAATTTGTATAGATGGAAGAAAAGCTGCTGCCTTCTCAAATAACCAGGTGCTGTTGCAATGGATTGGAGCCCTCAACAGGAGAGTGGAAGCTCTGGTTTCAATTTCATTTTTGATTTTATGAGGAAAAACAACCTAAAACTTGTTTTGTGGTTGGACTTGATGATCTTAAGGTCCTTTCCAACCTAAATGATTCTATGATTTTAGCAAAAGAGTTTTAGATTTATTTGCAGGGAAAGAAATCACAGGAAGTGGTTCTGTGCAAGGAGGTCCCAACTGTTTGCAGAGAGTGACTGATGCTTGTGGGGGTAATTCAGAGTAAACAGCATTTTGGTTGCCTTTTTCTCAGGCATATTCTTTAATATAAGGCCTTGACTGGCCAGGCCTCTGTCTAAGCTGAAAAGTCGTATCTGAAATGCCAGCTGAATGCTTGACACCAAAATGAGAAACAAGTAGACAAAGAAGTGAATTAATAGAATAGTCAGTGAGGGGTCGCTTTGTTCAAAGACCATGATCTTGCAGGTTGAGAAACAACCTGAGGGAAAGTTTTTGGGAAGCACAGAATGAGAGAGAACTATTGCTAGCATTATCTTTCAGGACACTGAATAGAGAGCTTGATAAGCATGAGTTCTTGCAGAAACTCTTTCATGAGACATTGTATGGGAGACAAAATATATTCGAATCTGCAAATTTATAGGAAATCCATTGTGAAGTTTCAAAAAAGCAGACAAGCTTGAAGGACAGTTCCCAACTAAGAATCAATTAGGACACAGGTAGCATGTCAGAGACAGTTTATGACAGCTTCCCAGAAGTCCCTAGAAAAAAATGTTGAGGTGATAATTTGATTAAGGAGATGAAGAAATAAGAAGGAATTATTATAACAGTGCCAACCTGAGAAGGGTGCCCTTTGAACTCAGGAGGAGATGGTAGCAGTGCAGTTCTCACATGTGTCAAGGGATGGGGCAAACCTAGAGGCTTCAGCTCGAGAAGCAGTGATAATCTATCCAAAGTCTTGTGGGAGCGTATAGGACACAAGTGTTACATGCTTTTTTTGGAGTAAGATGGACAAGGATGAACTGCATGAGAAGAGTACAGAGTCAAAACCTGCAGTTTCCTCTGAAGAGGACTGCAAGTACTATTATACACTGAGAAACATGCTATAGGTTCTCAAAACTTACTCTTGAGCATCTTTTTTTGGTGTTGTTTTTATTTCATTTAATTAAAAGATAAGCTTTCTTTGGCTCCTTTCCAGGTGTCAGTGTTCCTCTGAATTCTTGCCAATGTGAGCGATTCAATATTTGTGAGGTACCCAAGCAAAGCAATCATTTTTCCATTAAGCATCCAGAGGGGAAACAAAATATAACAGAAGGCATGCAAAAGTAATTAACCTTGGGGTTTCCCCCAGAAATTTCTACCTATAGCTTTAAAAAGTAGCAGCTTGACCTATGATATTTGTGTTGCTTCGAGGCTGATGTTGCTCTGTTACTGCTGCGACACAGAAAGGAAACTTGTGAGAGGAGCTGATTTTAGGTAATATAAAATTCTACACTTACCTTTCACTTGTGTTTTGATAATATACTGCTTGTTCAGATTAAGGTTCTGGACCACAGGTAGCAGGATCCCCTGCTATAAAGCAGAGTGCAGAGCAGCACAGAGATATTCTAGCTGTCATGAACAACCTAACTGTGGGTGGAGTCCTATGGGAATAAAGAAAAAATAATAAAAATCAAATGCCATAGCTATTAAATTTATTCTAAGCCCTGTGTGATGATGCCAGAAAGTCATGTCTCTTTTAAAATATTTTTTACCAGCCAATCACTCCTACTTATGGCTGCCCAGCTTCAATGATCTGAGGGATTGAGTCAAAATTTCTTTTAATTAAGGCTTATTTAGCAACAAAATCTTAAATGAACACCTGTTATCTCTATGACTCCCAGTACACATTTCTTATATATCTGATTTAGCAAGTCAGCTTGCCCTCCAACCTTTTCACCAATATAGTTGTTACTCTGGATTTGGAAAGGGTTTATCTTCTGCAATTATTATGAGCCCCACAGTTAGTGCATGGCCAGTATGCACATCCCATCAGTTCTTAGAGTGCTGTTAATACCATTTTATTAGGTCAGACTAAAATTCTGGTTAATGTAGTAACAGACATTTGAAAAATCATAAAGCAGTCAAACTCCAAACAATATTAATTGCCAGATATTGCAGTCATATTTAAAAAAATAATTTTGCTACTGATATTTATCTGTCTTTTTTTTTTCCTTTATGAGAGGGAGGGAACTAATTAAGTATTGTTGCATTTATTTTCATAATACAAGGAACCCACATTTTGCAGTTCCACTTTTTTCCAATAATTTGTTAGCCTTCAGCCAAGGTACCGGTGAAAATTAGGGACTCTGAGAAGAAAATTAAAAGTAAGCCTGTGTCCAGTTTTGGGCCCCTCACTACCAGAAAGACATTAAGGGTCTGGAGCAAGTCCAGGGAACGGCAAAGGAGCTGGGGAGGGGTCTGGAACACAAGTCCTGTGAGGAGCAGCTGAGGGAGCTGGGGATGTTTAGCCTGGAGAAAAGGAGGCTCAGGGGGGACCTTCTTGCTCTCTACAACTATCTGGAAGGAGGTTGTAGCCAGGTGGGGGTCGGGCTCTGCTCTCAGGTAACAAGTGGCAGGACAAGAAGAAATGGCCTCAAGCTGTGCCAGGGAAGGTTCAGGTTGGACATCAGGAGCAATTTCTTCACTGAAAGGGTGGTCAGGCATTGGAGGGGGCTGCCCAGGGAGGTGGTGGAGTCACCATCCCTGGAAGTGGTAAAAAACATGTAGTCATGGTACTTGGAGATGTGGTTTAGTGGTGGACTTGGCAGTGCTGGGTTAAGGGTTGGACTTGCTGATCTTAAAGGTCCTTTCCAACGAAAATGATTCCATAATTCTGTGATTTGAAATCAGCTGCTGCTTTTTGCCAATTGGGTGTGAGCACTGAATACTGAAAAACCAGCAGTGAATTGTCACAGTGCTGCAAATAATGAATTAAATACCTCATGTTTTCAGGTCAAATTAGGCCAAAAAAAATAATGCTCTTTGCATGTCTGAAGTGCCTCACATCTCAAAATGCCAAGCCACTTTGAATTAAGTGATTGATGCCAGACAGAAATAGGCTCCTTGTCACATGAGCCTTAATCCTGCTTTTTTAACCATAGACCTTACAATGTTTGATCTGTAGTCTTTCAACTTTTTAATATGAATTCAAAGGTGGAATTTGGTTATTTCCTGACTGGCTGATCTCTGAACCTGTAAATCTACAGGTGACAGACATATGTGAGCAGTTTTCTGCTAAGACATATTTTTTATTATTTCCCCAAATTGTTTTGATCTGTATCCAAAACATTATGATCTGGAAATCAGGTTGATATTGTACAGAAATGTGAGCTGACAACATCCCATTATTTCCTGTGTTTCCAAGATGAACTGAGCTTCCAAAACCTTAAAGAAGTCAGGCCAAACCCCAGTGCTGGGGTATGCATTTACAAGGCTTTTTAATTTTATTGGATTTTCCCATCCCTGGATATAATTAGATACATATTACAGGAATAAAGTTAGTGTGAGAGAACACCTAGTGGTGTATTGCAGAAAGTCAGAAATGTACATTATAGTTTCTGAAGGCACTCAATTCTTTCTGAGATCATGCTATCCATTATTCCCTACTGATGTCTAGGTTATGATATTCTATGTAGAATACTAGAATACTAGAGAAAGTGCAGATACCTTGGCAACTACTCTACAGAAAGCACAAACTCAGTTTATTCATAAAATTACTACAGAATATTGTATCATTATAATACCAGATACAATATTCTGGTTCTCATTTCTAGGTCTCATTTGTTAGCATTAATTTCTTACAATGCAGATGTTTTGTCTTTGTGCCATTTGATATCACAGGCTCTTCTTTAAGATATTTTCTATTTATTACCTGCATTTCTTCCTGATACAATCCTTGCTGTAAACTGTCTTTGCATGAGTAAGGAGTTCCAGCATTTCAGCAGGAGATTGACAGCGTGTCACACTCTTAGTAAACCCTGGGAAGCAAGGTTAAATAACCAGTAAATATTATTAATTACTGGGCTCAAAACACCTGTAAAGTTCCAGAACAAATAACTATTGAATGGTCTACACCACATGGCCTCACCTATCCTGACTATTGGCCCCCCTGAAGAATCACAGGCTCCATGATCTTGGCAAGCTTTTAGAAAAGAATTTTTTGTTGAGCTTTTGTTGCATCCCGTGCAAGATAAGAAAAGACTGAAGTGAAACTGAGACCTTGACAATGACTGAAGAGCCAAGATAACAACATGGAAAATAACCTCAGGATAAAATACTGTAGAGTCACAAGTCAACTGAGCAAGGATAAGGATGGTACTGTTATAGCACAGGCCAACAGTTTCCCAATGGATTTTCGGCTGCTCAGCCAGCAGGCTCAAGAACTGCCTGCATGGGAGTGGTAGCATTTTAGGACAGGCAGGACTTTTGGGGTAGCCTTCTCAAAAAGATTTATAGGATTCCTTTGCCCCTGGAGATGTATATTGCTAGCATTTGCCCAATGTAATTCTTCAGTAAGAAGAAACAGAGACAGGAACATGTTTGAGCAAATCATCGTCCTATTGTTATTGACAAAAAAGTGTAATCTAAATGAGTGAAAGGGTGTGTGTATTTTATGGAAGCTTCACTTCCCAACAGCCAAATCCTTGGGCTGCCTGAAGAACTTGACAAAATACAACCCTTTAATAGCAAATGATTCAGCCTAAGGAATCAAATTTTCAAGCAGCTTAAATTGCCCTGAAGAGCTTCCTTCATGCATTGTTTTCACTGCAGTAATATATGCAGTCCTTATGTAGATCACAGTAAACACAGCTGAACTAAGATAGCCACAGTTTAACAAAAATGAACCTTAAATTACTAATTATGCAGGATACCAAAAATGAATTGTCAGAAAAAATTTGAGATCAAAGGTTTTTCAGTTTTCAATTTTTCAGAATTCATTAGGCCTCTAGCTATTTTAGCTATTCTCTTTCCAAGAGCTCTGTTTGTGAGCTGGCAAAAATAAAAACGAGGACTAGAATAAGAGGAGGACACCATATTCAATCAACAGTGCAACTGAGACAAAGGTCAGAAAGCTCAAGTACCTGTGGTAATGTGGCCACTTGGACTAAGATGCTTAAAGAGACTGGGTGGTTTTGTTTTGGCCTTTTAACTACCACATAACAGCAACACCATGAGAGAAAGAATATACAAGTAAAAACACTTAGACACAACCTTCTGGGTACAATGGGCTAATAGCTACAGTTATCAATATTTATTTCTCATGTTCGACCCAGGATCTATTTTTTTTTTTTTGGTCTGGTATTCATGTTGTGTATCATATCAACAAATTGTTATTTTGACTTTAGAAAACCTCATTGACAGTATACAGTAACAGCTCCATTCCAAACCAGCTACTTCATTTTCTTCTATACTGCTGTATTTAGTTACTACAACATGAAAATACCTGGGGTAGTCAATGCTCCATTAGGAATAAAGAATAACTATTTGTTGAAGCATGAGGTGATTTTACCATCTCAGGCCACCACATGAAGTAACAGAGCACTGAGCTCAAAATATCTCAGAAAGTCATGAGTGTGTGGACTTTCTGAGCACATAAGTCTGGATTGAGTTTTAGCACTTAGAAACGTAAAAATTCAAAGCAAAATAAGACAGAAAACAACTCCAAATTGCATATGTGGTTTCACAGTCAGTTACTGAGAATGCCCACCTCATCTTTCTCACATAAAAAGTTATTTGTACCTGTGAAAAAGAAAGAGAGCTTGAGAGGATGGTAAATTGGCTTGCCTATCATACAGAAAGACAGAGAGGGGAAATTAACTTTCAGAAATTAGAAATATTAAGAAGAGAAAGCAATGAAGCCAACAAAGCCATAAGCTTGTACTGATTTCACTATTCATGTGGTTATAAAAAAATACAAGGAAAAATTATATTTGAAATAAAGCTTTAAGAAGATTTGTTGTTTACAGCTCTTTTTAGTTTGGAAGTCCTTACATAATGCATTCTGGTAATTTCAGCAATCCAGACTTTTTGAAGGATTACTTGTCCTACTTCTGAATTGTCTGGGAAAAAGATCAGATTTCGTAGCAAAGATGAATGTATATACTAATTTGGGGAGGAGAGACAGTATTTGAGCTGAATTATTCCATCATGTCCAAGAGGATGCTTGGAGAAAAAAAAAACACACCAAAAACTACAGGAAATGCTTTTTGTGTGTAAAGTAGGAAAGGCAATGGTTTAAGATATACTGATATACTTTGGTAAAACAATTGTATTACTGATTTTTGCTGCAGAGACCTCAGTGATGGGTCAAGGTTTTACTGGGTGAAGAACTGGACAAAGCAAGAGAAGAGTCTTTGCCCCACCAAGCTCACAGTCCACTGGAAAACCAGACTCTCTGCAATGGTAAAATGCTGCAGTGGATTGCAAAACTGGAGTTTAACGCTATGAATGCACAGAGTTTATATCATTAAAGCTCTATGACATCTTTTTGTGTGTAGGTGGCAAGGTTTGGTTGTGGGGGGGCTGCAGGGGTGGCCTCTGTGAGAGGAGACCAGGGGCTCCCAGGTGTCTCCAATGGACTGTGGCTGTAGATGGACACAGCATGAAGGAGTCTTCATCACAGCTATGCTTAGGTCTCTTTTCTGCTGTCATCTACCTACCCCCACTTTGAGCTCTTGGAAGACCTTGCTCTTCCCCAGGGAATGGAGGGATGGGGGAATCCTTCCTCTTTACCAGGGAAACTGCCTGTCCTCCAGTGGGGATGGTAGTAAGAGTTTAATTTTCTCTTCCATCAACTTGATTTCCATCTCCATCCACTCTTTGCTCTAGGTGAGAGCATGGTCTGTGCTCCACACTGACCTTTCCCACCCGGATAAGGGTACATCTCTTTGGGACCTCTTCTAGAAAGCATATTTAAAGCTACTCTTCACAGTGCTCCCCCATATGAAACCATGTCAGACACACAGGTCTCCGCGGTGTGTTTTAGACCCAAGCTGGGTTCTTGTGTACATCTCCCCATGCCTAAACATCCAGATCCTGTTGGACAGCCCTGCTTTGCTGCTATTGAGAGAGGGGAGACAAGCTTACCCTCTTTTGTGGGAAAGCCCTTTCTACAGAAGAAGTCTGACTGAGGAAGAACCTCTCCCTTTTGGCTGTTTTGAAAACAGAAGTAAACCCCACCTGCAGTGCTGCAGCCAGCTGCGGGGTCCTCACAAGAAAAACATCGACCTGCTGGAGCAAGCCCAAAGAGGCCACCGAGGTGATTAGAGGAATGGAGCACCTCCCCTTTGAAGAAAGGCTGAATTGGGTTTGTTCATCCTGGAGAAGAGAAGGCTTTGCAGGCTAAACACCCCTGCCTCATGAAAGGACAGGTTCACTGTGCTGTGATGCTGGACCATTTTATCATATAGAATGATATCATAGAATTGTTTGGGTTGTAAAGGACCTTAAAGATTACCCAGTTCCAACCCACCTGCCGTGACCAGGGACACCTTCCACTAGACCAGGTTGCTCAGAGCCCCATCCAACCTGGCTTTGAACACTTCCAGGGATGGAGCATCCACAACTTTTCTGGGCAACCTGTGTGTGATGTCCCACCCTTAAGGGGAAGGAAGCACCTCATCACCCTTGCAGTAAAAATTTCTTCCTAATATCCAATCTAAACCTACTCTCTTTCAGTTTGAATCTGTTCCCTCTTGTCCTATCCCAGATACCAGTACAGATTCAGTTTGGGTGAAGAGGGAGGCTGAAGAGACATAGAAGCTGTTAGACCCCAGCAGGGATGGTTGGTGGACTTCTGGGTTATCTGACATCAACAGAACATTCCATCTCTATCCAATCCTTCTTGTTCAGACAACAACTAGGTTGAGCTGTGTGATATATGGCTTAGGAATCACCCCCGTGGAAATCTGCAATGCAGAAGGCCAAGTACTCTCCTTCCTGAAGGTGTGAGCTCTGATGCAAAAAGGAGAGTTATTCATCATCCAGCTTTGAAAGACATTTGAGAAAACAATTGCCTACCCTTCAGATGGAAAATGCATTGCATGACTTGGCTTTCCTGTTTAGTTGCTGAGACTGGTTTGGATCTGAAGGCACTGACACCGAAGTCACGAGAAAAAGGAAAACGTGGAACTGAGCGGCCTCACACGCTGATGGCAAGGGATCATTTAAATCTCTCTTCTAACAGTGGGATGAAGAACAGGGAGTTATGAGTCTTCAGGACATATGCAAATGTCCTACATTTATTGGACCTTCAAAGTATCACAAAAGCATTGTTTGAATGCTCATCATCATTAGGGATGAGGAAGGGAAGTCTGACAGAGGCAGGATGACAGCTTTCCCCTCTGAGGGAGAGTTTTACTTGGCAACAGCAGCCTCTCTTTTCCTGGACTCCTCACAATCCTCATCCATACCAGTCATCTGGCTTTGAAACATCAAGCCGTCATTATTCACTGTATTCCTAGCATGACATTTTCTTCAGCAGAAATTAATATGGCTTCTGTGGCATTTTGTTATTGTTTCTTTTATGAATGTTAATAAGATTTTCTTAAAGGGAACTGGGAAAAAAACCAAATCGAGCTTCTGAGGAAAACAGAAAGGAATAAAGCAACAAGCAAAAATCAATCAATAAAAATAACTCCAGATTTTATATAAAAATTTCTATCATCATCTACTTTACTAAAATTTTATACTAGCATCTTACACTTGAAATATTCATATGGAAGAGCAGACAATTAGTATCATGTTGACCACGTAAGAAATGTGAGTAACTAAAAGAAAGCTTGTTTAAATTCTTAAAATGAAATTTGTCTTTCTTCATTCGTACTACTTTCAAGATCGAATTCACATGCAAGAATTGATCCCACTGCTAAACAGTTATCATTACCATTGCTTCAGTTATAATGTGAGAGTTCAGAGAACATATGTGGAATGGTGCAGTCCAAGGAGGAAAGGAAGGAAAAACTAACATAATGCTCCTGGGACTGCTGAAGGAAGAAAAAAAAGCAGTCCTGCCATGACTTCAAACTACAGTGAAAATATATGCTGTCTCTATTCATCACTACAAAGTTCCAAGACATATGAAAAAGAAATCTAAAACCTTTTGCATATAAACCAGCATTATTCATCATACTACAGGAAAGCAAAAATCCATATACATAAGAGTGGTTTGGAATTATACATCAGGTAAGCACATGATGCAGCATTAGCTATGTTTATGTCAGTTCACTGGGGGAGATGTACTTCTCAAGCTTTCTGCTGGTTCCAAAGGAGCATTTCTTACAGGTGATAGAGCATTTCTTTCTCAGGTGATGTACTGTCAGTGTTTGGGGCTGCAAAGTGACGCTGTCTTTGTGCTCTGATGAAAATAAGCCCTTGGGGTTAGTGTGTTCACATAGTGAATTGTTCCTAATATACCTTGTCTGACCATTAGCCAAAGCTTTGATCATTCCTGAGCACAGAAGAACCTTTTACATGATGAATGACGAGGCCAATTTTCCAGTTGGGTTTTTTGACTGTTGCACATTTACTATGATCTCTTCTCTTTGTTTTATTCAAACCTCAGTTTCTTCCAATGGAAAACTAATATATAAAAATATGTCAGCCTTACAAATGTGATAGGAGGAGTAATCAATCTGCTTTTACAAGAATCCTGAAATGGAACATGAGAGAATAGGAATTTTTGAAACTGTTTATTTCCAGAAACTTTTTCTCTTCTTCAGCTGCCTACCATTTTTCAAATATGTTGCTCCACGTTTTAAAAACCATTTTTCTCAAGCTGTAGATCATTTAAAGCAGAGGAAAATTCTAAAAATCCTCTCAATGTGTGAGTATAGTCCCTCAAAGTTTATTTTCTTAACTGTATTTATTAAAGCCATAGCACTTTGGGAATAATGTAAAAATATACATGAAGACTTGCAGACATTTTTCTGACATGCACTCTTCCTGTCAAACAAAATCTGTGAACCTTTACCAGTGTATTAGCTAAAACTGTACCCTTAGGTACAAGTTCATGTGGATTTAAAGATTTGTTGGATCAAGGTCTGCATTCTTTTTGAAAAGAGATGTTGCTATAAATAAGCAAGACCACCTCTGTTTTTTAAGAATAAAATCTGTGCATACTCCTAAACAAGCAGATTTTCAGCATTTTGCAAAAAGGGTGAAATATCTTGCTTACACCATTATTTATGAAATTCAAAGCAATTTCCACAGGAGAAACAGTACACATATGTGGACATACACATCCCAGCAGGGCTCTAAGGAAAGCTAGGTAAAAATTGTCTTATGATTTCAGTGGTAATGTTAACAAAAGCTAAACCTTGGACATGATTTTTATAACTGAGACTTTAAAATTATTCCTTATGGTAGCTTTGGAAGTTTGAAAAAGGAGACAGCTCATAAAAACTGCTCCAAACGCATTATTAAATGGATTAAGGGAAAAAAAAAAAGTACATCAATTTAAAAAAAAAAGAAAAAAAAAAGAAAAAAAAAGAGGTTTGAAAAAGCATAATTGGGCACAGGATGCCCAAATGTCTCAATAACAGGCCCCAAAAGGAAACATCAAACGAAGGTGCTGTTTCAGTTCTTGCTGGGAGTTCAAGGGAATGGTTAGCAGAGCAAATTAAACATGCCACTATCAGAGGTGATGTTTAGCCATATGTTTTGGCAGCCTCCAACTACCACAAACTGTATCACATTCTCAGAGTCAAATTTAATATCTTGGGCTGGGGCATCTCCTGCCCTTGGAGGGCCATTCTTGTGGATTCTGTAAGGAGGGCACTTTTCTTCTCTACATTAATATTTTAATGGATTTTTTTTTCATTGTTCTGCTTGTTGCAGAGTTTGATTGCCTGGAAGCAGAGCTTGCGTGACTCAATCGTTTGTATATTCTAAACAGAGATGAGCAGAGGGGAAGGAAGTAGCATGAATAAAATATAAAAATGAAATGCATTGCTTTGTCTGACCTGCTTTAAATGCCAGATTAATGTCTGCTTGATTTAGTTCTTTTTTCCCCCTTGTTCATCTAACAAATAGTTTCATAGCACTGTGTTGAACACAGTTTATTTTTACCACTAAAGCCTTGGATCCCAGTAGGGGTTATTAGTACTATGACATGAGTTTTAAAAGCTCAACACCATGAACACAAATCTTTTTAAAGAGCAAAGATTTCATGTGCATCACTCCTGAATCAATTTAACTCTAAAGCACCTTCTCTAAATTGGAATATGTTTCCTATTAATTTCTGGAGCTATTGTGTTTAAATAAAAGCTTCCTCATGGTCCATTTAGCTTTACTACCTGCAGTCTAACCACTAGGCCAAGAAATACAAAGACCTGGAAGTCATGATGCCTGCTTTTTTTACCAAGCTCTGGCACATTCTCCTACCAATCCCTGCTGTTCCAATTTCCTCAGCAGAAAGGGAAGAGGAAGTTGTAACTACAATGAGGTCTCCCCTCAGTCTCCTCTTCTCCAGCTGAACAGACCAAGTGCCCTCAGCTGCTTCTCACATGGCTTCCCCTCAGGGCCCTTCACTGTCTTCATTGCCCTCCTTTGGACACTCTCTAATGACTTAGTGCCTCTCCTATATTGTGGTGCCCAAAACTGCCCCAATATTCCAGGTGAGGCTGCCCCAGGTCAGAGCAGAGCAGGACAATCCCCTCCCTGGCCTGGCCGGTGATGCTTTGCCTGATGCCCCCCAGGACACAGCTGGCCCTCCTGGCTGCCAGGGCACTGCTGACTCATATTCAACTTTCCCTAAATCAGGATCCCCATGTCCCTTTCCTGGCATCGCTTTCCAGCATCTCATTCCCCGGTCTACCCGTACATCTGGGGTTGCCCCATTCCAGGTGCAGAATCCAGCACTTCCCCTTGTTGAACTTCACATGGTTGGTGATTGCCCAGCACTCTTATTTGTCATGGTCTCTCTACAGGGCCTCCCTGCCTTCCAATGAGTCAACAGTTTCTCCCAGTTTTGTGTCATCTGCACACTATGGAGCACTGAGGAAACAGTAAGGTCACCTTTAACTACACATAGTTCAGGAAGAGTTCACAGGTGCTTAATGTATGTTGTAAAACATGCCAAGAGAGCATCTCATCCAAGTGATTGTGTCGTCCTGTGTCTGATCTGAGTCAGGTCAAATGAAAGATAGAATAAACAAATGAGAAAAACAGAGTAGGATAACCCTCTTCTTCCCCAGTATTATTCATTAGATAACTAAGACTTTGCATTTAGATAATCTGTGAGCAAGTTGCTCATTTTCAGGGAAGGAGAGGGATGGGGGGGTAGTGGTGTGTGCACATTCAATTTCTGTGAAGTGCACATCGTGATTAGAGTGAATGATTAGGATGGTGAGTAATACAGTGAGTCTTTCCCCTCCTCCTCCCGTGGGCAGCTTCAGGCAGAGCAGACCTGTCTTTACAGAGCCCTTCTACAGTCAATGAAAAGAGGGAGGCTCCTTCAGAGGCTGACACAGCCCACCCCCTCAGTCCTGAAAGGCACACTGAGGCAACTTCTCTTTTTTTCCTCAACCGTGAAGCAATAATCTCATCCTGTAACTCATGGATACTTCTAAGGGTGCTGCAAGGTGTATCTAAGAGCAGCAAACCTTTTAACAGGATATTTGAATTCAGTTTACAGGATTTTCCACCTGCAGTGAAAAGTTGTTAAGGACTGCAACTGAAAGAAATTGAAAACCACCGCTCTAGATGCAGCCTAATAAGATTGTCCTTATGGATCTAAAGTTAGCTACTGTGAAAAAGCCTTATAAACAGTTTTCCATTTTCAAAGCTGTGCAAACAGAAGATTTAGTCCACTGAATTAACTCTGTTAGGGGAAACCTTAGATCATCCTGCAGCATTGCACTGCACAGCCTGACGCACTTACATAGCAGTTCTAGGATTCTCTCATAGTTACCAGCTCCTTACTTTATGCTCTGATTTCTGCTTATTACCCTGCCCTGCTTTGGAACATTGCCTCCCTCCTTTTATCTTTCCTCTCAAAAGGATTCTTTGCTGCCATCTACTTGGGACAGTCAATTACAGCAGCACCAAACAGAATAGCAGCATCTAACTTTTGCTTGAATAAGGTGCAAAGCAACGTTATTTCCCTCAGTTATTTTTCTTTTCTTGAACCCTTTTTAATTACACTCAAATTCACTCAGCAGAACACTGCTGCTAAATGGTTCATCAAAAGCAGTTTTGGATAGTGCTGGAGCAGGGCACACCTCCACTGAAATGATCTTTAGTTGCTTCATGTATTTTGGTTTGGGGAGATTTATTTTCCATTTTGCTGTGTTGTGTTTTCAAATTTAATTTATTGATAATGCAGGAGAGCATCTGTGCGTGTCCACAGCTCTATTTCTCCTTAAAGCTAAGGAGGATTTATCAGAGGGGTTAATTCACCATATTCACCAGCACAGGGGAGTGCAGCCACAGTGTATGCAAGGGATTCACCAATGAACTACTTTCTCCATCATAGGGCCCTAAGGGTGCACCCAGGAAATGCTAATGAGGGATGAGAAGGGTGGAACAACTCCCTTAATCTATCTGGTTACCTCAGTCCAGCCCAGACAGATCACCTTTCCAGTTCACTCATCCATCAACAGCACAGCTGGCTCTGCCAGATCTTTTAGTGAGGTCCAATTAAACAAAATACATTATTCGAGGAAACAAAAGCACCTTTCCCCTGCTGAGTCTGCTTGCAACACCCCAAGCATGTCACAACAGCCCTGTGTGGTGGCTGTGGCTTGTTCTGTGGACACAAGAGGATGAATGAAATGTAGTGTTTCAGAGGGACCATCTGTCCATCCGACTAACCAATGAAAACCAACCCGAAATTAAAAAAGGAACTGATCATGCTAAAAATGTCTTATTAGCTAACTCATGTTGTTTTACCCAGGATGAAAAGCTTGGGCAGTGACAGTTAATCTGATGTGGTTGATGGGCAGGGGTGATGAGAGAAGAGGTTGTGCATCCCCCAGGTTATACCAGTAGAACAGAGAGAGCTGACATACCTTTTCAACATACATATTTTATAACTACCTTTCCCAGTCAGACTGGAAGTTTAAGCACAGGGCAGCGAAAAGCTAGGAACAGGCATTTCCCTCAGAAAAGAAAGCCTGGAACCTTTGGCTGTTATGTGAAGATTTTGGGCCAACCTAGGCACTCCATGGGCAGCAAGAGCTTTCTGTCCTGGTGCCTTTGGTGTGGGAGGAAACTAGGTCCATATCAAATTTTGGGATTGGGATTGGCAGTGTCAGCGCAGGGCTGAAAAAAGCAAACAACAGCCCTTCTCCCCAGGAAAGAAAGCCTAGAACCTTTGGCTTTCTGGTGCAGTTGGTAGGCCAGCCTGGGCACTGCATGGGCAGGAAGAGCTTTCTGGTGTGGCACCTTTTGTCTGGCAGGAATCATAAACAGGAGCCAGGACTAAAAGAGTTAACTGAGATATCTTGGCCTGCTGAGAAAGCTCAATACCTGTTTTGCTAGAAGAATATTTTAGCAGCACTGGTTAATATCACGTTCTGTTCTGCTCACTGGACCAAAGACCTTATAATAGAAAGAATAGGAGTAGTACACACACAGTAATAAATTAGATAAACTAGACTTTTGAATAAGATATAGAAAGCCCAGAGCCAGGATTTTACAAGCTTGAAGAATTCAGGTCACCTAATGAAAGAAGTCAAATTGAGGAAGACATCCACGGAGACCACCAGAGGGATGAAGGCTTGAGGAGAATACGCCTACAATAGAAGAATGCATGTCTGGAAACACTCTGCCCAGAGACTAGTCTACATATTAATATGTATAATAAATGATGTAACCATGTATCTAAAGTGTATAAAATGGCTTAGTTTTCAACGTGCAAGTCCAGCAAGTTTGTCCAGCGCAAGCAAGATTGCTCCCAACATTGAATAAACAAATACCTTGCAGCTTATTGATAAAAACTCTCTAAGCCCTCACCTACAGCTCCCTCAGCACAGCGACCCTCTCTCTTCAGGGATGCACTCCGGGCTCTCCGCAGGGCGTTCTGCTGGCCCTGCCTGGCGGGAGGGGATGGCGGCTCCCAGGCTGTGGCGGCGACCGGACGGACATCCACCTGCCGTGCGGGAGCTGTTGGCTGGGGCCGGCTGGAGCGCCTGTGAGGGGAAAGCGGGGGAGCCTTGTGCCGGGCACAGCCGGTTGCAAGTAGTTGCAGCCAGCTGCAGCCAGTTGTGTGCCCCCTGCGCTGCCGTCCTCGGGGTGCCGGGAAATGGCCCATTGTGACAGCGGTGGCGCATTGCCGGGCCCTTTGTGATGCGGGGCCTCCTTGGGCCGGCAGGCCACTGTGACAGTGCGGGGCCCCGCCCTGCCCAGGAGGCTATTTAAGGAGGGCAGAGCCCTGCAGTACCCTCTTTCTCCCAGGAGAGCATCTGTCTCTGGAGGCAGCATCTCTCTCGGGGGCCTCAGCGGCGGAGGAAGTAGCCGACGCGGAAGATGTGGACGACGAAGAAGTTCACCAACTTGCAGCCACGCAAGTGGCTGTCGAGCTGGCAGAGGAAGCACAAGGTGAAGGATGGGGGAGCAGAGAGCTACCTTGGTGCCGGGGCTGGGCTTGTGGGCACGGAGAGGCCTGCCGTGCCATGGCAACCGCCTCCATCTCACAGCACCTTCTCCTCCTCCTCCTCGCCGCAGGTAGACAACTGGCAGACGCAGGCAGCAGCGCAGGAAGAGGAGAAGAGCGCCTCTTGTGCTGCTGCCGTGGCTGAGCAGGTGAGAGCAGCAGGGGCAGAGAGCCAGGCAGCTGCCCCACGCAGCCCCAGAGGCCGCGGCGGCGCTGTGCTGGGCACCCTGCAGCGCGTGGCACGCGCCGGCCGCAGCAGGCTCGCGGCTGGGATGCGGCCACGTGGCCAAAAGCCGGAGCCACAGAGGGAGGTGGAACAAGGTAGGGAGGCAGCCCGAGCAGGAACATCCGCAGCAGCAGGGTCAGAGAGGCAGGACTCTGCCCTGCAAAGCCCCTGCTGTCCCCCCAGCCCCTTCCCAAGCCTTCGGGAAGCCCTCAGTGGGCAGTGGGCTGGGGCAGCAGCGGGGGCAGTGCTGCCAGAGGTAGAGGGGGAGGACGAGGCCTGCTCCGAGGACGAGAGCCTCTGGGATATCTCCAGCCTCTTAGAGCCCGGGAGCTCTCAAGCAGGCACAAGCACAGTCCAGGGCTCAGGGGTCAGTCTCACAAGGCCTTACACCAGGCCAAAGACCCCCACCCCGGACCGCTGCGCCCTCAACCCCTTACCAAGTGACCTGGAAGCTCTCAGTGGGCAGTGGGCAGGGACAGCAGCCGAGGCCGTCCTGGCAGTGGCACCAACCGAGGATGGGGCCTGCTCCGAGGAGCTCTCGGACATCTGCAGCCTCCTAGAGCTGCCCCAAGAAGAACGCAGCGGAGACCAAAGGGGGAGGAGTAGAGAAAAGAGGTTCCCCGTGCCCATGCCACGGGAGGCATGGTCAGAGCCCTGGGGCCTTCAAGCGCCCACAGCGACAGCCCGTGCCCCAGTTCGCCCGTGCCTCAGCAGCCCTTCCATCAGGCCACAGGCCCCGAGCCCGGACGCCTGCCCCCCCAGCCCCTCGCCAAGCCAGCTGTCAGCTCCCAGTGGGCAGCGGGCAGGGCTCCCGGACGTCTCCAGGGAGTCCCGAGGGCAAGAAAAGGCAGACCCACCGCTGTCCCAGGAAGAAGACAGCCACGACGAGGAGCTGTCAGGGAACAAAGGGCAAGGCGTCAAAATATACACCATCTGGGTCAAGCCCTCCCTCATCCCGGTGCTGCTGGAGCCTCAGCCTGCTGGCCAGGAAGGGCCCAAATGTCCCTGCGTCATCTGCGCAGAGGCGGCCCAAGAGGCAGTCGGGGCCACGCGCGGCACATCTCCTGCCCCGGCGGGTCCCAGGCACAGCCGGTCAACGGCTGCCGCCCCGCAGCGCCCCACAGGCTGCTGCCCCGCCTTGCTGGACGCGCTGCAGTGCATGGCACGTGCCACCCTGGGCAGGATTGCAGCTGCGATCCGGCGACGGGGCCGGCGGCCGGGAGAACAGCGGTACCCGGCTCAAGGCATGGACGCAGCCATGCTGGCAGCAGCCCCAGCAGCAGGACCAGAGAGCCAGGCAGCTGCCCTGCACAGCCCCTGCCTCCCCCCCAGCCTCTGGCCCAGCCAGCTGGAAGCTCGCAGGGGGCAGGGGGCAGGGGCAGCAGCAGAGACGGTCCTGCCCCTGCCACAGAGCCAGGAGGGGGCCTGCTCGGAGGATGAGAGTCTCTGGGACATCTCCAGCCTCTTAGAGCGCTGCCAAAGCCCAGAGAACACACCCCCCAGCTGGAGCACTGGTGGAGCAAGTAGCTCTGGCTCCCTCCCGTCAGAGGCATGGGCAGAGCCCTGGGACTCTTCATCGGCCACCTCCACCTCCACCTCCACAGACTGAGCTGCTGGGGGCAGTCTGACACGTGGCCTTACCACCTGCAGCTGCACTTGAAGGAAGAAGGCCTTTTTCCAACGAGACAAAGCCCAAAGAAGAACTTTGGGCGACTGCAGGCCATCAGAGGGGCCACTTGCTGGGAGGACGACTTGCTGGCGTGGGACAGACAGTCTTTGGAGCGTTGGCAAGTCAAACCCTCACCTCCAGCTCTCTCAGCACGGCGGCCCTCTCTCTTCAGGGAGGCACTCCGGGCTCTGCGCAGGGCGTTCCGCTGGCCCTGCCTGGCGGGAGGGGATGGCGGCTCCCAGGCTGTGGCGGCGACCGGACGGACATCCACCTGATGGCCGGTCACCAGTGGTGTCGCCCAGGGCTCCGTGGTGGGGCCAGTCCTGCTGGTCTCTTGCCTTGGATTGCCCTTTGCCCAGTCATCCAGGACTTCACCTGACTGCCACCATTTTTCCAAAACCATGGGCAGTGGACTAGCCACTTCGTCTGCCAGCTCCCTCAGGACCTGGGGATGGACCTCAGCGGGTCCCTTGTGCGCGGTCAGGTGCCTTAGACGCTTTCCAACCTGATCCTCTGCTGCAGGGGACTTAGGCTCTTCTTCTGCCAGTCCCTGCCTTTGCCTTTCTCCACTTGGGCGGCGTGGCTGGAGCGCTTGCTGTCGAAGACTGAAGCACAGAAGTCATCGAGAGCCTCAGCCTTCTCTTTGTGCCGGACAGCCACGGCTGCCAGTTCCTTCTGGAGAGGGCCCACCTTATCCCTAGCCCGTCTTTAGCAAGATAGCTGTAGAGGCCCTTCCCACCCTTGTCCCCAGCTTCCCTACCCTTGTCCCCATCCTCCCAGACCACCTGTCCTTGTTTCCATTCCCTGAAATAGGAGAAGAAGTCCCCTTAAGTTCTTTAGGTTAAAGTAGGGGTAGGGAAGAATTAGTCGAGTTAAGTTGCGTAGGATAAAGTAGGGTTAGGTGTTAGCAGTGCTCTCCACTTGAATTTCAAAGGCCAAGCGAAAGGCCGCCTCATGCTTTCTAGTCCCGTTTCAGGACCAAAATGACAAAGGGGGCTTTAGCATGGGCGCTGACCGAGGAGAGCCTAGTATTTAAGATAGACTTGTGGTAGTTTAAAATAAAGATTGGTTTGGAAAGAAAAGGGTCAGGAAGCTTGTGTTTTGAATTGAAGCTTTGTATTTCGGGGTTGGGCTAGGACTTGTTCCTTGGGCAGCTGAGCGGTGTCCCTTGGCGCGGGTGTGTGCAATAGAGCTGTCCTGGAGGCTGAAGGCAGCAGAGGAACGTGTGTAAGCAGAGCTGGGGAACAGGCAGCCAGTGGGTCTTCCCTGCTCGGAAGTAGAAGTTAGTTTTTCAGGATCTCCCGATGTTCGTGTGTTGCTGCCCTCCATTTGAGAAGGAGGAGTTCTTGGAAGACGTGTCTTGCGGGGCTGGGCCGCTGCTAAAGGACAAGAGAATATCTCGATGCCTTTCTTGAAATCAAACTAGTGGTTTGATCCAAAAGCAGCGCTGGTGGTCCTTGATCTGGGGACAAAAAAGCCTTTGGGAGACCCAAGCCTTTTAGCTGCTGGGGCCAGCGTGCGTTGGGTGGGGCGAAGGAGAAGGGCGCTGCCTGGGGCAGGAGGGATGCGTGGCCGAGAGGGGGAAGTCCTGCCGCGGGCTGGGGCAGGGTGACCATGCGGGGCTGGGCCTGTGAGCGGGGGGATCCCGGCCGGCGGTGCCGGAGGGGGCTGACTGGAAGGGGCGGCAGGCTGTTGGGCCACCTCCCTGCTCTGAAGCCGCTGGGCAAGCCCCCGTTGCCTGTTGCGTCGTCCTCAGATGGGAGGCAGCGTGTGCTGGAGAGAGGGCGAGGAGGAAGGCAGAGGAGAGGGCCGGGCGCCTGCTGCTTTGAAAGTCAGGAGAAAGCTGATTGGAGTTCTTCTCGCAACAAACCGAAGAGATGCCCTTTCCCTCAAGTTCTCGTCTCTCCTTTTGGCTCTTCTTACCTTCTCTTCTTTCTTACCTTTTGCTCTTTCTTACTCTTTTCTAAGTCACACCCAGACGGAGGAGTTACCTTTCAAAACACTGACGAGCAATTGGCTGTTTCATGACCCTTTTTGGTTTGATCCTAAAACAAGCTGATGACTTTTTTGCTTTCTACCCTACCCTCTTTGCCCTAGTAGAGCACGTTCTGTGAGGATGGACCTTTCTTCTCTACAAAGCAATAGGAAAGCGACAACCAGCATCATGCAGGAACAGAAGCCGCTGTGCAAGAGCAGTCAGCTGTTTGACCTAAAAGGCTGTTGCTGTGGCTGACAGCTCCTAACTTGCTGCTTCAGGGGCGGCCTTGATCTGCTTCTGGTGGCATCCCAGATCCCCTCTCTGATCTGCAGTCCGATTTGCTGCTTTGGTTGGCTGAAGCAATTGCAGCAAGCTGTTTCTCACCTGGGCTGCCATTCTGCTCACTGGAGAGACACGTGTCCTTGCACTGGCTCTGATCTACACTTGCTGGCCGCCAGTGCTAATTGCCGAAGGTCTGCTGCAAGCTCTTTTCTTCTCTGTGTCAAGAGCGGGCGATTGAGGCCTTGGACTGGGGAGGATGGCTTTAACCTGCCCCTGCTTTAGGTCTTTTTCATCTCCCTCTCGCCTGCTGATGCGAAAGCCAGCTTGGTTTGCCTGGCACCTGAAGACCAAATTCACGGTGCCGTTTCCACAGTTGACTGAAGGGCCTGCAAAGCCTGAGGTGCTTTGGAGCTGCTTCCTAATCTTTCTGAAATGCCAAGTCCTCTTCCGGTTTCTCTTGGAGGGTTCTGGCAAGGGAAGAGGAACAGGAGGATCTGCCGGGGGGCTTGCCAGAGGCCAAGATTGCCATCTCCGTCAGGGAGAGTTGCCGGTGCTGTGTGCAAATGCAGTCCAAGCGTCTGATGGGTCCCTTCAGAGCGGGGTCCCACGCGTGCCAGTGGTGGAGGATAAATGCAGAGGTGATGTGCTATGTTCTCTTGGCTTTGTTAGCAATGAGATGGACGCCTCTAAGACCATTTCAAAGCTCTTTGGATTAGTTGCCACCACTGCTGTAGCCCTGTGTCAGAAAGTCAGCAAAATTGTCAGCTGTGATTTCCCCTTTGGTCCTGGTTTTAGCTAGGGTAGAGTGAATTTCTTCTCAGGAGCTGTTCGAGGGCTATCTTTTGGATTTGGAATGAGAATGGTGTCGCCAACACACTGATGTGTGGGTGTTTTGCTCAGTCGTGTTTCTGCTAAGGAAGTCAAGGAGCTCCAGAGGCAGAGGAGCAGCGCGCGCCTCTGGCTGCCGAGGCACCAGAGGGGCGAAGACGGAAGAGTCTCTTGCCTTGTGCCCGCAGGCGAGAGCAGCAGGGGCAGGGAGCCAGGCAGCTGCCCCGCAGCGCCCCAGAGGCTGCGGCCACGCTGGGCTGGGCACCCTGCAGCGCGTGGCAGGGGTGAGCCTGAGCAGGGTTGCAGCTGGGAGAGGCTGCATTCTTCTCTTGGTATTGGCTCAGAGCAAGTCAAGCGTGTCGGTGTGGGGAATGGAGAGGTGGAATGTCAGGAGGGTGAAAGGATGCCCTGCCCCAATGCAGCCCCTTGGAGCCTCCTTGGGAGGCTCCTGGAGCTGCTGCCTGGAGCAGCTGGAAGTCTGAAGCAGCCCGGGAGCACTGCCCCACAGCACGGCCCCCGCAGCCCCTAAGCCAGTCTGAGAATGGCTGGCACCCTGGAAGCGCTGCCTGAGGGGCGGCGGTGGCCACAGGAGGCCAGAGCAAAGAAAAGCAGCACCAGGCGGCCCTTTGGTGCTGGTGGCTCTGCCCTCTGGGGCTTCTTGGTAGGTGGATCTCCCCTGGATCTAGGAGTGCTAGCTAGGATGTTCTACCCTGTCATGGTTTGAGAGCCCCAAAATCCAATTCCCTCATCCAAACCCCCCTCCCACATCTCAACCCAGCGTGAGATGGGTTTTCCAGACACCACACAAGACTCAAAATGGGGGGAAGGGAATCTATTACAATAAGTGTACAACATAAATATTACAATACATTACACACACAATCTCAACTATCTCTGCCATGACAAAAC
The DNA here is from genome assembly GCF_009829145.1 of Chiroxiphia lanceolata. Lineage (NCBI taxonomy): Eukaryota > Metazoa > Chordata > Aves > Passeriformes > Pipridae > Chiroxiphia > Chiroxiphia lanceolata. The sequence continues at coordinate 69,676,848 of NC_045641.1, forward strand.
AGTATTTACAAGGGATCAAATCTCTTCTCCCTTCCAAAGAAAAGTTCAGGAGGGAAGAAGGAAGAGATCCTTTCTCCTCTCAGAGCAGCATTCTCTCTAGGGCAGCAGGCTTCTTTTCTTTCATGCAGCAGCAGCTGTAGCTGGATCTCTGCCAGTACCCACGAGGGGTTATCCAAGCCCCTCTCGGCCCTTCGTCTCCAAGCGAGGGTCTTCTCTTCCGTGGGCTGTGTTCACCCGGACAAAGGTCACTTCACCACGTCATATCAACCAAGTACAGGAGCCTTTGTCACGGTCCGTATCTTCAGGGGATTCAAGCCCCCTTGCAGAGCTCCTGTGCTCTGACTCAAAACTGCCAGCTTGGCAGTAGCAGCGGCGGGGCCAAGGTCACCCCCTCTGCATTCCTTCTGGCCGTCCCGGTCCAGTTCCAGGACGTCTCTGAGCTTCTTAGCTCCTCTCTCTGGTGCTGCAGCACTCTAAGACTCTTCTCAGGTAAGAGTCCATCCTCCTCCTCCTCGCAGGTCTCAGAGGGGTTTGGGGACTTTGTTTCAGTTCTTACCCAAACACTCTCTCTCTCTGTAGAGCTTAGTTCTCTCTCTGCTGCTGACTCTCATCTCTCAGACAACTCTGTATCATCCTGCTGGGCTGCATGCTTGTTTGCTGCTTCTCTCTTCTCTCTTCTGGCTCTCGGCCACCTTTCCTCGGTCAGCGCTGTTCTGCCACTGCTGCTGCTGCTGCTCAGGGTGGAGAAACTTTTACCTTCTCAGCTACAGCTACTTAGCCCCGTCTTACACTATTCCAAGTCCCCGTAGCCCCCCAGCCGGGGCTGGGGGCCCCTTCTCCTCGTGGCCTCAGAACACGGCCACCTCACCTCTTCAACAACAACTGCCACAGCTACTTTCTTTTCCAGCCTAAGTGTGATATGTTTATATTTTGCAGAAGCGCTCATTGGCTCAAACCTCAAGGGTCACCACCCCTGGGGGTTTACCATTTTAGAACTTCAGGGGGAAAACTGTTTCTCCCCCACCACAACCCTCTGGTTACTTTGTTGCCATCTGCACCCTGCTAGAGCTGTCCCAAAGGGGAAGAAAACCCACAGCCGAGCTGGAGCCCTGGGCAGGAGGGCAGCTGAGTTTCCTTCCAGCGCCAGGCACGGGCAGAGCCCTGGCCCCTTCAACGATGCAGCCCCACAGAAGAATGGCCCAGCTCTCCCCATCAGAAGCCCTCCTATCTGGGCAAAGGCTCCGACTCCACCCAACTTTTCCTGCTGGACCTCCAGTCTGAGGCCAAGGCCATTGGAAGCTGGCAGTGGGCAGTGGGCAGGGGCAGCAGTGGAGGCAGTGCTGCCAGTGGCCCAGAGGCAGGATGGGACCTGATCCCAGTGGCTCTGGGACATCTCCAGCCTCCTAGAGCTGTGCCAAGGGCAAGAAATCTCAGAGCAAGCGGTGTGCCATGGGGAAGAAAGAAGGAGAAAGAGCTGTCTCAGGAAAGCAGGGAAGCCAGCCAAGGGCACGCTGTCTGGGTTGGGCCCTTGTAGCCGGTCGGCGGTGTTGCTGAAGCCCCGCACTGGTTGCCAGGAGGGGCCCAGTTCCCCCAGCAGTGTGGGCAGAGACGCTGAGCTGCACAGCACATGTGCTGCCCCAGCAAGTCCCCAGGACCCCCCTGTTGTCCCAAAGCGGGTTGTTTCCCGCTGGGTGCAAGAGGCCGATCTAGACACACGCGGTCGAGGGGTTGGATTTCTTGCCAGTTGTGCCCAGAAGGGCGTGCTGGTTGTCAAGGCCGAAAGCTTAGCAAGGCAATTCTAGCCCCAAGTGACTTCTCTCTCTGAGCCTGGGACATCCCGCGGCCACGGCTGGGTGCCCAGGGTGGTGGCACCGCCAGCTGCGGGATGCAGACAGGGCTGAACTCTGGGGAGGCCGCGGGCAGCGGGGCCGTGCGGGAGCTGTTGGCTGGGGCCGGCTGGAGCGCCTGTGAGGGGAAAGCGGGGGAGCCTTGCGCCGGGCACAGCCGGTTGCAAGTAGTTGCAGCCAGCTGCAGCCAGTTGTGTGCCCCCTGCGCTGCCGTCCTCGGGGTGCCGGGAAATGGCCCATTGTGACAGCGGTGGCGCATTGCCGGGCCCTTTGTGATGCGGGGCCTCCTTGGGCCGGCAGGCCATTGTGACAGTGCGGGGCCCCGCCCTGCCCAGGAGGCTATTTAAGGAGGGCAGAGCCCTGCAGTACCCTCTTTCTCCCAGGAGAGCATCTGTCTCTGGAGGCAGCATCTCTCTCGGGGGCCTCAGCGGCGGAGGAAGTAGCCGACGCGGAAGATGTGGACGATGAAGAAGTTCACCAACTTGCAGCCACGCAAGTGGCTGTCGAGCTGGCAGAGGAAGCACAAGGTGAAGGATGGGGGAGCAGAGAGCTGCCTTGGTGCCGGGGCTGGGCTTGTGGGCACGGAGAGGCCTGCCGTGCCATGGCAACCGCCTCCATCTCACAGCACCTTCTCCTCCTCCTCCTCGCCGCAGGTAGACAACTGGCAGACGCAGGCAGCAGCGCAGGAAGAGGAGAAGAGCGCCTCTTGTGCTGCTGCCATGGCTGAGCAGGTGAGAGCAGCAGGGGCAGAGAGCCAGGCAGCTGCCCCACGCAGCCCCAGAGGCCGCGGCGGCGCTGTGCTGGGCACCCTGCAGCGCGTGGCACGCGCCGGCCGCAGCAGGCTCGCGGCTGGGATGCGGCCACGTGGCCAAAAGCCGGAGCCACAGAGGGAGGTGGAACAAGGTAGGGAGGCAGCCCGAGCAGGAACATCCGCAGCAGCAGGGTCAGAGAGGCAGGACTCTGCCCTGCAAAGCCCCTGCTGTCCCCCCAGCCCCTTCCCAAGCCATCGGGAAGCCCTCAGTGGGCAGTGGGCTGGGGCAGCAGCGGGGGCAGTGCTGCCAGAGGTAGAGGGGGAGGACGAGGCCTGCTCCGAGGACGAGAGCCTCTGGGATATCTCCAGCCTCTTAGAGCCCGGGAGCTCTCAAGCAGGCACAAGCACAGTCCAGGGCCCAGGGGTCAGTCTCACAAGGTCTTACACCAGGCCAAAGACCCCCACCCCGGACCGCTGCGCCCTCAACCCCTTACCAAGTGACCTGGAAGCTCTCAGTGGGCAGTGGGCAGGGACAGCAGCCGAGGCCGTCCTGGCAGTGGCACCGACCGAGGATGGGGCCTGCTCCGAGGAGCTCTCGGACATCTGCAGCCTCCTAGAGCTGCCCCAAGAAGAACGCAGCGGAGACCAAAGGGGGAGGAGTAGAGAAAAGAGGTTCCCCGTGCCCATGCCACGGGAGGCATGGTCAGAGCCCTGGGGCCTTCAAGCGCCCACAGCGACAGCCCGTGCCCCAGTTCGCCCGTGCCTCAGCAGCCCTTCCATCAGGCCACAGGCCCCGAGCCCGGACGCCTGCCCCCCCAGCCCCTCGCCAAGCCAGCTGTCAGCTCCCAGTGGGCAGCGGGCAGGGCTCCCGGACGTCTCCAGGGAGTCCCGAGGGCAAGAAAAGGCAGACCCACCGCTGTCCCAGGAAGAAGACAGCCACGACGAGGAGCTGTCAGGGAACAAAGGGCAAGGCGTCAAAATATACACCATCTGGGTCAAGCCCTCCCTCATCCCGGTGCTGCTGGAGCCTCAGCCTGCTGGCCAGGAAGGGCCCAAATGTCCCTGCGTCATCTGCGCAGAGGCGGCCCAAGAGGCAGTCGGGGCCACGCGCGGCACATCTCCTGCCCCGGCGGGTCCCAGGCACAGCCGGTCAACGGCTGCCGCCCCGCAGCGCCCCACAGGCTGCTGCCCCGCCTTGCTGGACACGCTGCAGCGCATGGCACGTGCCACCCTGGGCAGGATTGCAGCTGCGATCCGGCGACGGGGCCGGCGGCCGGGAGAACAGCGGTACCCGGCTCAAGGCATGGACGCAGCCATGCTGGCAGCAGCCCCAGCAGCAGGACCAGAGAGCCAGGCAGCTGCCCTGCACAGCCCCTGCCTCCCCCCCAGCCTCTGGCCCAGCCAGCTGGAAGCTCGCAGGGGGCAGGGGGCAGGGGCAGCAGCAGAGACGGTCCTGCCCCTGCCACAGAGCCAGGAGGGGGCCTGCTCAGAGGATGAGAGTCTCTGGGACATCTCCAGCCTCTTAGAGCGCTGCCAAAGCCCAGAGAACACACCCCCCAGCTGGAGCACTGGTGGAGCAAGTAGCTCTGGCTCCCTCCCGTCAGAGGCATGGGCAGAGCCCTGGGACTCTTCATCGGCCACCTCCACCTCCACCTCCACAGACTGAGCTGCTGGGGGCAGTCTGACACGTGGCCTTACCACCTGCAGCTGCACTTGAAGGAAGAAGGCCTTTTTCCAACAAGACAAAGCCCAAAGAAGAACTTTGGGCGACTGCAGGCCATCAGAGGGGCCACTTGCTGGGAGGACGACTTGCTGGCGTGGGACAGACAGTCTTTGGAGCGTTGGCAAGTCAAGCCCTCACCTCCAGCTCTCTCAGCACGGCGGCCCTCTCTCTTCAGGGAGGCACTCCGGGCTCTGCGCAGGGCGTTCCGCTGGCCCTGCCTGGCGGGAGGGGATGGCGGCTCCCAGGCTGTGGCGGCGACCGGACGGACATCCACCTGATGGCCGGTCACCAGTGGTGTCGCCCAGGGCTCCGTGGTGGGGCCAGTCCTGCTGGTCTCTTGCCTTGGATTGCCCTTTGCCCAGTCATCCAGGACTTCACCTGACTGCCACCATTTTTCCAAAACCATGGGCAGTGGACTAGCCACTTCGTCTGCCAGCTCCCTCAGGACCTGGGGATAGACCTCAGCGGGTCCCTTGTGCGCGGTCAGGTGCCTTAGACGCTTTCCAACCTGATCCTCTGCTGCAGGGGACTTAGGCTCTTCTTCTGCCAGTCCCTGCCTTTGCCTTTCTCCACTTGGGCGGCGTGGCTGGAGCGCTTGCTGTCGAAGACTGAAGCACAGAAGTCATCGAGAGCCTCAGCCTTCTCTTTGTGCCGGACAGCCACGGCTGCCAGTTCCTTCTGGAGAGGGCCCACCTTATCCCTAGCCCGTCTTTAGCAAGATAGCTGTAGAGGCCCTTCCCACCCTTGTCCCCAGCTTCCCTACCCTTGTCCCCATCCTCCCAGACCACCTGTCCTTGTTTCCATTCCCTGAAATAGGAGAAGAAGTCCCCTTAAGTTCTTTAGGTTAAAGTAGGGGTAGGGAAGAATTAGTCGAGTTAAGTTGCGTAGGATAAAGTAGGGTTAGGTGTTAGCAGTGCTCTCCACTTGAATTTCAAAGGCCAAGCGAAAGGCCGCCTCATGCTTTCTAGTCCCGTTTCAGGACCAAAATGACAAAGGGGGCTTTAGCATGGGCGCTGACCGAGGAGAGCCTAGTATTTAAGATAGACTTGTGGTAGTTTAAAATAAAGATTGGTTTGGAAAGAAAAGGGTCAGGAAGCTTGTGTTTTGAATTGAAGCTTTGTATTTCGGGGTTAGGCTAGGACTTGTTCCTTGGGCAGCTGAGCGGTGTCCCTTGGCGCGGGTGTGTGCAATAGAGCTGTCCTGGAGGCTGAAGGCAGCAGAGGAACGTGTGTAAGCAGAGCTGGGGAACAGGCAGCCAGTGGGTCTTCCCTGCTTGGAAGTAGAAGTTAGTTTTTCAGGATCTCCCGATGTTCGTGTGTTGCTGCCCTCCATTTGAGAAGGAGGAGTTCTTGGAAGACGTGTCTTGCGGGGCTGGGCCGCTGCTAAAGGACAAGAGAATATCTCGATGCCTTTCTTGAAATCAAACTAGTGGTTTGATCCAAAAGCAGCGCTGGTGGTCTTTGATCTGGGGACAAAAAAGCCTTTGGGAGACCCAAGCCTTTTAGCTGCTGGGGCCAGCGTGCGTTGGGTGGGGCGAAGGAGAAGGGCGCTGCCTGGGGCAGGAGGGATGCGTGGACGAGAGGGGGAAGTCCTGTCGCGGGCTGGGGCAGGGTGACCATGCGGGGCTGGGCCTGTGAGCGGGGGGATCCCGGCCGGCGGTGCCGGAGGGGGCTGACTGGAAGGGGCGGCAGGCTGTTGGGCCATCTCCCTGCTCTGAAGCCGCTGGGCAAGCCCCCGTTGCCTGTTGCGTCGTCCTCAGATGGGAGGCAGCGTGTGCTGGAGAGAGGGCGAGGAGGAAGGCAGAGGAGAGGGCCGGGCGCCTGCTGCTTCGAAAGTCAGGAGAAAGCTGATTGGAGTTCTTCTCGCAACAAACCGAAGAGATGCCCTTTCCCTCAAGTTCTCGTCTCTCCTTTTGGCTCTTCTTACCTTCTCTTCTTTCTTACCTTTTGCTCTTTCTTACTCTTTTCTAAGTCACACCCAGACGGAGGAGTTACCTTTCAAAACACTGACGAGCAATTGGCTGTTTCATGACCCTTTTTGGTTTGATCCTAAAACAAGCTGATGACTTTTTTGCTTTCTACCCTACCCTCTTTGCCCTAGTAGAGCACGTTCTGTGAGGATGGACCTTTCTTCTCTACAAAGCAATAGGAAAGCGACAACCAGCATCATGCAGGAACAGAAGCCGCTGTGCAAGAGCAGTCAGCTGTTTGACCTAAAAGGCTGTTGCTGTGGCTGACAGCTCCTAACTTGCTGCTTCAGGGGCGGCCTTGATCTGCTTCTGGTGGCATCCCAGATCCCCTCTCTGATCTGCAGTCCGATTTGCTGCTTTGGTTGGCTGAAGCAATTGCAGCAAGCTGTTTCTCACCTGGGCTGCCATTCTGCTCACTGGAGAGACACGTGTCCTTGCACTGGCTCTGATCTACACTTGCTGGCCGCCAGTGCTAATTTCCAAAGGTCTGCTGCAAGCTCTTTTCTTCTCTGTGTCAAGAGCGGGCGATTGAGGCCTTGGACTGGGGAGGATGGCTTGAACCTGCCCCTGCTTTAGGTCTTTTTCATCTCCCTCTCGCCTGCTGATGCGAAAGCCAGCTTGGTTTGCCTGGCACCTGGAGACCAAATTCATGGTGCCGTTTCCACAGTTGACTGAAGGGCCTGCAAAGCCTGAGGTGCTTTGGAGCTGCTTCCTAATCTTTCTGAAATGCCAAGTCCTCTTCCGGTTTCTCTTGGAGGGTTCTGGCAAGGGAAGAGGAACAGGAGGATCTGCCGGGGGGCTTGCCAGAGGCCAAGATTGCCATCTCCGTCAGGGAGAGTTGCCGGTGCTGTGTGCAAATGCAGTCCAAGCGTCTGACGGGTCCCTTCAGAGCGGGGTCCCACGCGTGCCAGTGGTGGAGGATAAATGCAGAGGTGATGTGCTATGTTCTCTTGGCTTTGTTAGCAATGAGATGGACGCCTCTAAGACCATTTCAAAGCTCTTTGGATTAGTTGCCACCACTGCTGTAGCCCTGTGTCAGAAAGTCAGCAAAATTGTCAGCTGTGATTTCCCCTTTGGTCCTGGTTTTAGCTAGGGTAGAGTGAATTTCTTCTCAGGAGCTGTTCGAGGGCTATCTTTTGGATTTGGAATGAGAATGGTGTCGCCAACACACTGATGTGTGGGTGTTTTGCTCAGTCGTGTTTCTGCTAAGGAAGTCAAGGAGCTCCAGAGGCAGAGGAGCAGCGCGCGCCTCTGGCTGCCGAGGCACCAGAGGGGCGAAGACGGAAGAGTCTCTTGCCTTGTGCCCGCAGGCGAGAGCAGCAGGGGCAGGGAGCCAGGCAGCTGCCCCGCAGCGCCCCAGAGGCTGCGGCCACGCTGGGCTGGGCACCCTGCAGCGCGTGGCAGGGGTGAGCCTGAGCAGGGTTGCAGCTGGGAGAGGCTGCATTCTTCTCTTGGTATTGGCTCAGAGCAAGTCAAGCGTGTCGGTGTGGGGAATGGAGAGGTGGAATGTCAGGAGGGTGAAAGGATGCCCTGCCCCAATGCAGCCCCTTGGAGCCTCCTTGGGAGGCTCCTGGAGCTGCTGCCTGGAGCAGCTGGAAGTCTGAAGCAGCCCGGGAGCACTGCCCCACAGCACGGCCCCCGCAGCCCCTAAGCCAGTCTGAGAATGGCTTGGCACCCTGGAAGCGCTGCCTGAGGGGCGGCGGTGGCCACAGGAGGCCAGAGCAAAGAAAAGCAGCACCAGGCGGCCCTTTGGTGCTGGTGGCTCTGCCCTCTGGGGCTTCTTGGTAGGTGGATCTCCCCTGGATCTAGGAGTGCTAGCTGGGATGTTCTACCCTGTCATGGTTTGAGAGCCCCAAAATCCAATTCCCTCATCCAAACCCCCCTCCCACATCTCAACCCAGTGTGAGATGGGTTTTCCAGACACCACACAAGACTCAAAATGGGGGGAAGGGAATCTATTACAATAAGTGTACAACATAAATATTACAATACATTACACACACAATCTCAACTATCTCTGCCATGACAAAACAGTATTTACAAGGGATCAAATCTCTTCTCCCTTCCAAAGAAAAGTTCAGGAGGGAAGAAGGAAGAGATCCTTTCTCCTCTCAGAGCAGCATTCTCTCTAGGGCAGCAGGCTTCTTTTCTTTCATGCAGCAGCAGCTGTAGCTGGATCTCTGCCAGTACCCACGAGGGGCTATCCAAGCCCCTCTCGGCCCTTCGTCTCCAAGCGAGGGTCTTCTCTTCCGTGGGCTGTGTTCACCCGGACAAAGGTCACTTCACCACGTCATATCAACCAAGTACAGGAGCCTTTGTCACGGTCCGTATCTTCAGGGGATTCAAGCCCCCTTGCAGAGCTCCTGTGCTCTGACTCAAAACTGCCAGCTTGGCAGTAGCAGCGGCGGGGCCAAGGTCACCCCCTCTGCATTCCTTCTGGCCGTCCCGGTCCAGCTCCAGGACGTCTCCGAGCTTCTTAGCTCCTCTCTCTGGTGCTGCAGCACTCTAAGACTCTTCTCCAGCAAGAGTCCATCCTCCTCCTCCTCGCAGGTCTCAGAGGGGTTTGGGGACTTTGTTTCAGTTCTTACCCAAACACTCTCTCTCTCTGTAGAGCTTAGTTCTCTCTCTGCTGCTGACTCTCATCTCTCAGACAACTCTGTATCATCCTGCTGGGCTGCATGCTTGTTTGCTGCTTCTCTCTTCTCTCTTCTGGCTCTCGGCCACCTTTCCTCGGTCAGCGCTGTTCTGCCACTGCTGCTGCTGCTGCTCAGGGTGGAGAAACTTTTACCTTCTCAGCTACAGCTACTTAGCCCCGTCTTACACTGTTCCAAGTCCCCGTAGCCCCCCAGCCGGGGCTGGGGGCCCCTTCTCCTCGTGGCCTCAGAACACGGCCACCTCACCTCTTCAACAACAACTGCCACAGCTACTTTCTTTTCCAGCCTAAGTGTGATATGTTTATATTTTGCAGAAGCGCTCATTGGCTCAAACCTCAAGGGTCACCACCCCTGGGGGTTTACCATTTTAGAACTTCAGGGGGAAAACTGTTTCTCCCCCACCACAACCCTCTGGTTACTTTGTTGCCATCTGCACCCTGCTAGAGCTGTCCCAAAGGGGAAGAAAACCCACAGCCGAGCTGGAGCCCTGGGCAGGAGGGCAGCTGAGTTTCCTTCCAGCGCCAGGCACGGGCAGAGCCCTGGCCCCTTCAGCGGTGCAGCCCCACAGAAGAATGGCCCAGCTCTCCCCATCAGAAGCCCTCCTATCTGGGCAAAGGCTCTGACTCCACCCAACTTTTCCTGCTGGACCTCCAGTCTGAGGCCAAGGCCATTGGAAGCTGGCAGTGGGCAGTGGGCAGGGGCAGCAGTGGAGGCAGTGCTGCCAGTGGCCCAGAGGCAGGATGGGGCCTGATCCCAGTGGCTCTGGGACATCTCCAGCCTCCTAGAGCTGTGCCAAGGGCAAGAAATCTCAGAGCAAGCGGTGTGCCATGGGGAAGAAAGAAGGAGAAAGAGCTGTCTCAGGAAAGCAGGGAAGCCAGCCAAGGGCACGCTGTCTGGGTTGGGCCCTTGTAGCCGGTCGGCGGTGTTGCTGAAGCCCCGCACTGGTTGCCAGGAGGGGCCCAGTTCCCCCAGCAGTGTGGGCAGAGACGCTGAGCTGCACAGCACATGTGCTGCCCCAGCAAGTCCCCAGGACCCCCCTGTTGTCCCAAAGCGGGTTGTTTCCCGCTGGGTGCAAGAGGCCGATCTAGACACACGCGGTCGAGGGGTTTGATTTCTTGCCAGTTGTGCCCAGAAGGGCGTGCTGGTTGTCAAGGCCGAAAGCTTAGCAAGGCAATTCTAGCCCCAAGTGACTTCTCTCTCTGAGCCTGGGACATCCCGCGGCCACGGCTGGGTGCCCAGGGTGGTGGCACCGCCAGCTGCGGGATGCAGACAGGGCTGAACTCTGGGGAGGCCGCGGGCAGCGGGGCCGTGCGGGAGCTGTTGGCTGGGGCCGGCTGGAGCGCCTGTGAGGGGAAAGCGGGGGAGCCTTGCGCCGGGCACAGCCGGTTGCAAGTAGTTGCAGCCAGCTGCAGCCAGTTGTGTGCCCCCTGCGCTGCCGTCCTCGGGGTGCCGGGAAATGGCCCATTGTGACAGCGGTGGCGCATTGCCGGGCCCTTTGTGATGCGGGGCCTCCTTGGGCCCGGCAGGCCATTGTGACAGTGCGGGGCCCCGCCCTGCCCAGGAGGCTATTTAAGGAGGGCAGAGCCCTGCAGTACCCTCTTTCTCCCAGGAGAGCATCTGTCTCTGGAGGCAGCATCTCTCTCGGGGGCCTCAGCGGCGGAGGAAGTAGCCGACGCGGAAGATGTGGACGACGAAGAAGTTCACCAACTTGCAGCCACGCAAGTGGCTGTCGAGCTGGCAGAGGAAGCACAAGGTGAAGGATGGGGGAGCAGAGAGCTGCCTTGGTGCCGGGGCTGGGCTTGTGGGCACGGAGAGGCCTGCCGTGCCATGGCAACCGCCTCCATCTCACAGCACCTTCTCCTCCCCCTCCTCGCCGCAGGTAGACAACTGGCAGACGCAGGCAGCAGCGCAGGAAGAGGAGAAGAGCGCCTCTTGTGCTGCTGCCGTGGCTGAGCAGGTGAGAGCAGCAGGGGCAGAGAGCCAGGCAGCTGCCCCACGCAGCCCCAGAGGCCGCGGCGGCGCTGTGCTGGGCACCCTGCAGCGCGTGGCACGCGCCGGCCGCAGCAGGCTCGCGGCTGGGATGCGGCCACGTGGCCAAAAGCCGGAGCCACAGAGGGAGGTGGAACAAGGTAGGGAGGCAGCCCGAGCAGGAACATCCGCAGCAGCAGGGTCAGAGAGGCAGGACTCTGCCCTGCAAAGCCCCTGCTGTCCCCCCAGCCCCTTCCCAAGCCATCGGGAAGCCCTCAGTGGGCAGTGGGCTGGGGCAGCAGCGGGGGCAGTGCTGCCAGAGGTAGAGGGGGAGGACGAGGCCTGCTCCGAGGACGAGAGCCTCTGGGATATCTCCAGCCTCTTAGAGCCCGGGAGCTCTCAAGCAGGCACAAGCACAGTCCAGGGCCCAGGGGTCAGTCTCACAAGGCCTTACACCAGGCCAAAGACCCCCACCCCGGACCGCTGCGCCCTCAACCCCTTACCAAGTGACCTGGAAGCTCTCAGTGGGCAGTGGGCAGGGACAGCAGCCGAGGCCGTCCTGGCAGTGGCACCGACCGAGGATGGGGCCTGCTCCGAGGAGCTCTCGGACATCTGCAGCCTCCTAGAGCTGCCCCAAGAAGAACGCAGCGGAGACCAAAGGGGGAGGAGTAGAGAAAAGAGGTTCCCCGTGCCCATGCCACGGGAGGCATGGTCAGAGCCCTGGGGCCTTCAAGCGCCCACAGCGACAGCCCGTGCCCCAGTTCGCCCGTGCCTCAGCAGCCCTTCCATCAGGCCACAGGCCCCGAGCCCGGACGCCTGCCCCCCCAGCCCCTCGCCAAGCCAGCTGTCAGCTCCCAGTGGGCAGCGGGCAGGGCTCCCGGACGTCTCCAGGGAGTCCCGAGGGCAAGAAAAGGCAGACCCACCGCTGTCCCAGGAAGAAGACAGCCACGACGAGGAGCTGTCAGGGAACAAAGGGCAAGGCGTCAAAATATACACCATCTGGGTCAAGCCCTCCCTCATCCCGGTGCTGCTGGAGCCTCAGCCTGCTGGCCAGGAAGGGCCCAAATGTCCCTGCGTCATCTGCGCAGAGGCGGCCCAAGAGGCAGTCGGGGCCACGCGCGGCACATCTCCTGCCCCGGCGGGTCCCAGGCACAGCCGGTCAACGGCTGCCGCCCCGCAGCGCCCCACAGGCTGCTGCCCCGCCTTGCTGGACACGCTGCAGCGCATGGCACGTGCCACCCTGGGCAGGATTGCAGCTGCGATCCGGCGACGGGGCCGGCGGCCGGGAGAACAGCGGTACCCGGCTCAAGGCATGGACGCAGCCATGCTGGCAGCAGCCCCAGCAGCAGGACCAGAGAGCCAGGCAGCTGCCCTGCACAGCCCCTGCCTCCCCCCCAGCCTCTGGCCCAGCCAGCTGGAAGCTCGCAGGGGGCAGGGGGCAGGGGCAGCAGCAGAGACGGTCCTGCCCCTGCCACAGAGCCAGGAGGGGGCCTGCTCAGAGGATGAGAGTCTCTGGGACATCTCCAGCCTCTTAGAGCGCTGCCAAAGCCCAGAGAACACACCCCCCAGCTGGAGCACTGGTGGAGCAAGTAGCTCTGGCTCCCTCCCGTCAGAGGCATGGGCAGAGCCCTGGGACTCTTCATCGGCCACCTCCACCTCCACCTCCACAGACTGAGCTGCTGGGGGCAGTCTGACACGTGGCCTTACCACCTGCAGCTGCACTTGAAGGAAGAAGGCCTTTTTCCAACAAGACAAAGCCCAAAGAAGAACTTTGGGCGACTGCAGGCCATCAGAGGGGCCACTTGCTGGGAGGACGACTTGCTGGCGTGGGACAGACAGTCTTTGGAGCGTTGGCAAGTCAAGCCCTCACCTCCAGCTCTCTCAGCACGGCGGCCCTCTCTCTTCAGGGAGGCACTCCGGGCTCTGCGCAGGGCGTTCCGCTGGCCCTGCCTGGCGGGAGGGGATGGCGGCTCCCAGGCTGTGGCGGCGACCGGACGGACATCCACCTGATGGCCGGTCACCAGTGGTGTCGCCCAGGGCTCCGTGGTGGGGCCAGTCCTGCTGGTCTCTTGCCTTGGATTGCCCTTTGCCCAGTCATCCAGGACTTCACCTGACTGCCACCATTTTTCCAAAACCATGGGCAGTGGACTAGCCACTTCGTCTGCCAGCTCCCTCAGGACCTGGGGATAGACCTCAGCGGGTCCCTTGTGCGCGGTCAGGTGCCTTAGACGCTTTCCAACCTGATCCTCTGCTGCAGGGGACTTAGGCTCTTCTTCTGCCAGTCCCTGCCTTTGCCTTTCTCCACTTGGGCGGCGTGGCTGGAGCGCTTGCTGTCGAAGACTGAAGCACAGAAGTCATCGAGAGCCTCAGCCTTCTCTTTGTGCCGGACAGCCACGGCTGCCAGTTCCTTCTGGAGAGGGCCCACCTTATCCCTAGCCCGTCTTTAGCAAGATAGCTGTAGAGGCCCTTCCCACCCTTGTCCCCAGCTTCCCTACCCTTGTCCCCATCCTCCCAGACCACCTGTCCTTGTTTCCATTCCCTGAAATAGGAGAAGAAGTCCCCTTAAGTTCTTTAGGTTAAAGTAGGGGTAGGGAAGAATTAGTCGAGTTAAGTTGCGTAGGATAAAGTAGGGTTAGGTGTTAGCAGTGCTCTCCACTTGAATTTCAAAGGCCAAGCGAAAGGCCGCCTCATGCTTTCTAGTCCCGTTTCAGGACCAAAATGACAAAGGGGGCTTTAGCATGGGCGCTGACCGAGGAGAGCCTAGTATTTAAGATAGACTTGTGGTAGTTTAAAATAAAGATTGGTTTGGAAAGAAAAGGGTCAGGAAGCTTGTGTTTTGAATTGAAGCTTTGTATTTCGGGGTTGGGCTAGGACTTGTTCCTTGGGCAGCTGAGCGGTGTCCCTTGGCGCGGGTGTGTGCAATAGAGCTGTCCTGGAGGCTGAAGGCAGCAGAGGAACGTGTGTAAGCAGAGCTGGGGAACAGGCAGCCAGTGGGTCTTCCCTGCTTGGAAGTAGAAGTTAGTTTTTCAGGATCTCCCGATGTTCGTGTGTTGCTGCCCTCCATTTGAGAAGGAGGAGTTCTTGGAAGACGTGTCTTGCGGGGCTGGGCCGCTGCTAAAGGACAAGAGAATATCTCGATGCCTTTCTTGAAATCAAACTAGTGGTTTGATCCAAAAGCAGCGCTGGTGGTCCTTGATCTGGGGACAAAAAAGCCTTTGGGAGACCCAAGCCTTTTAGCTGCTGGGGCCAGCGTGCGTTGGGTGGGGCGAAGGAGAAGGGCGCTGCCTGGGGCAGGAGGGATGCGTGGACGAGAGGGGGAAGTCCTGCCGCGGGCTGGGGCAGGGTGACCATGCGGGGCTGGGCCTGTGAGCGGGGGGATCCCGGCCGGCGGTGCCGGAGGGGGCTGACTGGAAGGGGCGGCAGGCTGTTGGGCCATCTCCCTGCTCTGAAGCCGCTGGGCAAGCCCCCGTTGCCTGTTGCGTCGTCCTCAGATGGGAGGCAGCGTGTGCTGGAGAGAGGGCGAGGAGGAAGGCAGAGGAGAGGGCCGGGCGCCTGCTGCTTTGAAAGTCAGGAGAAAGCTGATTGGAGTTCTTCTCGCAACAAACCGAAGAGATGCCCTTTCCCTCAAGTTCTCGTCTCTCCTTTTGGCTCTTCTTACCTTCTCTTCTTTCTTACCTTTTGCTCTTTCTTACTCTTTTCTAAGTCACACCCAGACGGAGGAGTTACCTTTCAAAACACTGACGAGCAATTGGCTGTTTCATGACCCTTTTTGGTTTGATCCTAAAACAAGCTGATGACTTTTTTGCTTTCTACCCTACCCTCTTTGCCCTAGTAGAGCACGTTCTGTGAGGATGGACCTTTCTTCTCTACAAAGCAATAGGAAAGCGACAACCAGCATCATGCAGGAACAGAAGCCGCTGTGCAAGAGCAGTCAGCTGTTTGACCTAAAAGGCTGTTGCTGTGGCTGACAGCTCCTAACTTGCTGCTTCAGGGGCGGCCTTGATCTGCTTCTGGTGGCATCCCAGATCCCCTCTCTGATCTGCAGTCCGATTTGCTGCTTTGGTTGGCTGAAGCAATTGCAGCAAGCTGTTTCTCACCTGGGCTGCCATTCTGCTCACTGGAGAGACACGTGTCCTTGCACTGGCTCTGATCTACACTTGCTGGCCGCCAGTGCTAATTGCCGAAGGTCTGCTG
This sequence comes from Chiroxiphia lanceolata, assembly GCF_009829145.1. Lineage (NCBI taxonomy): Eukaryota > Metazoa > Chordata > Aves > Passeriformes > Pipridae > Chiroxiphia > Chiroxiphia lanceolata. The sequence continues at coordinate 69,691,954 of NC_045641.1, forward strand.
CAAGCTCTTTTCTTCTCTGTGTCAAGAGCGGGCGATTGAGGCCTTGGACTGGGGAGGATGGCTTTAACCTGCCCCTGCTTTAGGTCTTTTTCATCTCCCTCTCGCCTGCTGATGCGAAAGCCAGCTTGGTTTGCCTGGCACCTGGAGACCAAATTCACGGTGCCGTTTCCACAGTTGACTGAAGGGCCTGCAAAGCCTGAGGTGCTTTGGAGCTGCTTCCTAATCTTTCTGAAATGCCAAGTCCTCTTCCGGTTTCTCTTGGAGGGTTCTGGCAAGGGAAGAGGAACAGGAGGATCTGCCGGGGGGCTTGCCAGAGGCCAAGATTGCCATCTCCGTCAGGGAGAGTTGCCGGTGCTGTGTGCAAATGCAGTCCAAGCGTCTGACGGGTCCCTTCAGAGCGGGGTCCCACGCGTGCCAGTGGTGGAGGATAAATGCAGAGGTGATGTGCTATGTTCTCTTGGCTTTGTTAGCAATGAGATGGACGCCTCTAAGACCATTTCAAAGCTCTTTGGATTAGTTGCCACCACTGCTGTAGCCCTGTGTCAGAAAGTCAGCAAAATTGTCAGCTGTGATTTCCCCTTTGGTCCTGGTTTTAGCTAGGGTAGAGTGAATTTCTTCTCAGGAGCTGTTCGAGGGCTATCTTTTGGATTTGGAATGAGAATGGTGTCGCCAACACACTGATGTGTGGGTGTTTTGCTCAGTCGTGTTTCTGCTAAGGAAGTCAAGGAGCTCCAGAGGCAGAGGAGCAGCGCGCGCCTCTGGCTGCCGAGGCACCAGAGGGGCGAAGACGGAAGAGTCTCTTGCCTTGTGCCCGCAGGCGAGAGCAGCAGGGGCAGGGAGCCAGGCAGCTGCCCCGCAGCGCCCCAGAGGCTGCGGCCACGCTGGGCTGGGCACCCTGCAGCGCGTGGCAGGGGTGAGCCTGAGCAGGGTTGCAGCTGGGAGAGGCTGCATTCTTCTCTTGGTATTGGCTCAGAGCAAGTCAAGCGTGTCGGTGTGGGGAATGGAGAGGTGGAATGTCAGGAGGGTGAAAGGATGCCCTGCCCCAATGCAGCCCCTTGGAGCCTCCTTGGGAGGCTCCTGGAGCTGCTGCCTGGAGCAGCTGGAAGTCTGAAGCAGCCCGGGAGCACTGCCCCACAGCACGGCCCCCGCAGCCCCTAAGCCAGTCTGAGAATGGCTTGGCACCCTGGAAGCGCTGCCTGAGGGGCGGCGGTGGCCACAGGAGGCCAGAGCAAAGAAAAGCAGCACCAGGCGGCCCTTTGGTGCTGGTGGCTCTGCCCTCTGGGGCTTCTTGGTAGGTGGATCTCCCCTGGATCTAGGAGTGCTAGCTGGGATGTTCTACCCTGTCATGGTTTGAGAGCCCCAAAATCCAATTCCCTCATCCAAACCCCCCTCCCACATCTCAACCCAGTGTGAGATGGGTTTTCCAGACACCACACAAGACTCAAAATGGGGGGAAGGGAATCTATTACAATAAGTGTACAACATAAATATTACAATACATTACACACACAATCTCAACTATCTCTGCCATGACAAAACAGTATTTACAAGGGATCAAATCTCTTCTCCCTTCCAAAGAAAAGTTCAGGAGGGAAGAAGGAAGAGATCCTTTCTCCTCTCAGAGCAGCATTCTCTCTAGGGCAGCAGGCTTCTTTTCTTTCATGCAGCAGCAGCTGTAGCTGGATCTCTGCCAGTACCCACGAGGGGCTATCCAAGCCCCTCTCGGCCCTTCGTCTCCAAGCGAGGGTCTTCTCTTCCGTGGGCTGTGTTCACCCGGACAAAGGTCACTTCACCACGTCATATCAACCAAGTACAGGAGCCTTTGTCACGGTCCGTATCTTCAGGGGATTCAAGCCCCCTTGCAGAGCTCCTGTGCTCTGACTCAAAACTGCCAGCTTGGCAGTAGCAGCGGCGGGGCCAAGGTCACCCCCTCTGCATTCCTTCTGGCCGTCCCGGTCCAGCTCCAGGACGTCTCCGAGCTTCTTAGCTCCTCTCTCTGGTGCTGCAGCACTCTAAGACTCTTCTCAGGTAAGAGTCCATCCTCCTCCTCCTCGCAGGTCTCAGAGGGGTTTGGGGACTTTGTTTCAGTTCTTACCCAAACACTCTCTCTCTCTGTAGAGCTTAGTTCTCTCTCTGCTGCTGACTCTCATCTCTCAGACAACTCTGTATCATCCTGCTGGGCTGCATGCTTGTTTGCTGCTTCTCTCTTCTCTCTTCTGGCTCTCGGCCACCTTTCCTCGGTCAGCGCTGTTCTGCCACTGCTGCTGCTGCTGCTCAGGGTGGAGAAACTTTTACCTTCTCAGCTACAGCTACTTAGCCCCGTCTTACACTGTTCCAAGTCCCCGTAGCCCCCCAGCCGGGGCTGGGGGCCCCTTCTCCTCGTGGCCTCAGAACACGGCCACCTCACCTCTTCAACAACAACTGCCACAGCTACTTTCTTTTCCAGCCTAAGTGTGATATGTTTATATTTTGCAGAAGCGCTCATTGGCTCAAACCTCAAGGGTCACCACCCCTGGGGGTTTACCATTTTAGAACTTCAGGGGGAAAACTGTTTCTCCCCCACCACAACCCTCTGGTTACTTTGTTGCCATCTGCACCCTGCTAGAGCTGTCCCCAAAGGGGAAGAAAACCCACAGCCGATCTGGAGCCTGGGCAGGAGGGGAGTTGAGTTCCTTCCAGCGCCAGGCACGGGCAGAGCCCTGGCCCCTTCAACGATGCAGCCCCACAGTCAATGGCCCAGCTCTCCCCATCAGAAGCCCTCCTATCTGGGCAAAGGCTCCGACTCCACCCAACTTTTCCTGCTGGACCTCCAGTCTGAGGCCAAGGCCATTGGAAGCTGGCAGTGGGCAGTGGGCAGGGGCAGCAGTGGAAGCAGTGCTGCCAGTGGCCCAGAGGCAGGATGGGACCTGATCCCAGTGGCTCTGGGACATCTCCAACCTCCTAGAGCTGTGCCAAGGGCAAGAAATCTCAGAGCAAGCGGTGTGCCATGGGGAAGAAAGAAGGAG